>NW_009926722.1:78260-103886 GCF_000696875.1 Nestor notabilis
GCTCTGATGGTTTAGCCAAATGCTGGATACTGCACTCATATCTAGTAGCAGTAGCAGTGTGCTGCAAGGGCTTCTGAAGAGATCAGGGCATGTTAGGGATACAGCGGCAGGAACGTGCCTGTGATCCAGGTGAAGTCTGCTCAAAACTGCTTTTATTCCTAATCCATCTGGAATCTCTTCTTTGAACTGATGCAGTGTGCATTTTATTAATTGATATTTTTTTATCCCATATTAGTATAATTCCATGAAGTTTACAGAATTATTTTTATTTATAGTATTGCAAAGAAGGGAAGAAACAGGTACTTTACTCAGGAGTTTTAAACTTAGAGATCACAATCTACTGTTTGTGACAGTTTATCTGACAACCTTTTTTTGGATGCAATGATTATATTATTTGTGAATATGTTTTGTTTTCCTTTTCCATAACAGGTTAAACTGTAGATATTTGACTTAATGAGGTCTTTTCTAACCTAGTAAGCACAGTTTGCTGATTCTTACGTATGAAACAAAAGATAAGCACAGAAAATAAGAGATTTTTTTGCCTTTCATTTTCATGTGAATAATGTTTTAATAAAATTGTTGAGAAGTTGCATAGATCTGTGAAGAATAAAGGCAACTGAGTCATCCCCTTTGTAGCCATGTATCTAAAAGCCATTCTGAAATCCATTGGAGTTGGAGGTATCATAGAGACAGAAGATCAATCCTTTCTTAAGTATGAAAACCTCAGAAAATATTTCAGGTGTCCAGAACATCTACTTTTACCTCAAAGCATTGCTTGACACCTCTACTGATGTGTGTATTTTCTGTATGCTCCCTTAAACTGACTGAGGAATCAGATGATGCAGGCTTTGCTGCAGAAAGCACACGTTCCTTTTTGAATATCAGGTTAAACCGTTTCTAAAAATCCCCTACATTACTTAGGAGCTATTATACCCCTAGTGCAGTGGATACCAGAAATCTCTCTGTGGGAATGTTTTTCTCTCGCCCCTTGATGCTGCAGTCACTTCCTGAATGTCCTTCACCTGTAAATAAGGAGTACAGAAGAGGTAAGGGCTTCTGTCATTTGCATACCAGCTGAATCTACAAAGCCATTTAAACAGTCCCATTGATTTTTATGGGGCACTGGCTCCTAAATGCTTTTGTGGATCTAGCAGGTCATGTTTTCTTCTCTTTATTGAGGTAAAGGCAATTATATGGCCAAATTCCTTCAAAATCCAGGAATAGCGTTGTCACTCTAATATATGCTTTTTGATCAGTACTTAAAAACTTGTCAGTGTACTTTACTGCTGTGCTCAGAATCATAATTACATGCTTTATAAAGTATAATCAATATTAGCACACTAAGGTAGAGAACAATCTAGGTCTCTTAATTTGTCTGCTTTCCATATTAATGCATTTTTCAATATGTTTGGAAACATTTAGCAATTAAATGCCATCATGACTCAGAGAGGAAAGTGCCTGGGTCAGGTGTTCCAGCTCCTCTTGTGCTTCCTTAGAAATATAAAGCAACCTCAAATGGTGTTTATCTGACCCATCAGACTAGTTTTACATCTCCGTTCTATAGCTGAGGCAGTGCAGAACAGCCAGAGCATGCTGGTGACTTTGGCTTATTAAGTTTTTAGTAGACGTTGGTCCTGAAGGTTGTTTAATACATCTGTACTACAGCTTTCTCTGCCTCTTCAGAGGCATGATTAACGCAGTTGGTGGCGCTGTGTCTAGAGTGCCAGTCGTCTGACTCACGCTTCTCATAACCACACTAAAACACAGAAGTGGATGCAACTACGCAACGAGCAAAAAAATGCGTCCTATCGCCCTTTTATTTCCTTGCTGCACTTCGTGACCAGCTTGGTTTCACAAATAAAATGCTCCATTCTTAGAAGACACAGGGGAAATCGGACCCTGTGGGCAACTGTGAGGAGCAAATCTGCTCTGATCTGCACAGTAGTCCCCTGGGGGCAGTTACCACGCCTATGAATCACTGAGGTAAGCTGCTATATTAGCCTCACTTTTACTATGTAAGAGCGGTGCATGGAGAAGAACTTGCATGGAGATCCTTAGCTGCTGTTACAAGGCTTTTTTAAGTATCTTGCAATGTCAAAAGTCAATCTGGCCCTAGTATACCTTTAACTTCATACTTAATGGGGCAACCCTAACATAAAAATGAAGAACGTAGAATGCTATTGATCCAAAAAGGTATTATATTTAATGACATATTACCTAAAATATATTGTCTACTGGTTTCAAAGTTAACACAAAAATATAACATGCAGGTGGCTCAGTCTGTGAAATAAGGTTTATGTCTGGAGCTGTCCTAGTTGTTGCTGGAACACCATCAAACCCTCTTCTACCCATAAATATCAGACTTTAGAATGATTCAGGGCAGGGACAACTATAAAAAATGCTGTTTGCTATTAAGAAACTCAGTGCACAATTCAAACAAGATTAGGGAACTCTGCGAGTTGGCTGTGAATACCTAATTATATGATTTAAACAATTCTATGATTATGATTTCAGCAGAGGCAATATATACTCTAATATTAAGAAGTGGGATTGAAGAACCTATCCTACTCACAAAGAAAATCAGGTTTCAAATATATTAGACTCAGCATAAACTGAAGTCAGTTGGTACGTTTAATTGCCAATCTGCATTACTGAGATACAAACCAAAGTCATACACTTGTCACCCCAGGGCAAATCTTGAGCTATTAAAACATAAACAACCCCCCAAAAAATAAACCCAAAACCAAACAACAAACAACCCCCACAACAAACGAAACCATTTTTGCCAGCATTGGGCAGTCATGGGATGCCGTAGGATGTAAGATCTCTGCCCCTCCACCAAGCTTAGCCATTTCAAAATCATGTAAATGTGTGATTACTCAAATCCTCCCTTATGACTAAAACTTCTCATTTACTTTTCAGAATGGATCTTCCATGTTCCTTCCTTCTTCTTTTACTAACTGAAAATTACCAGAAGTGCCAACCAGCCTACAGAAGAGATGAGGCAAAACTCTTTAACCCTTCCATGTCCAACCACCTCAGAGGCTGCAGTAGCCCTCACCAGCCTGGCCTGCCTCCCAAAGAGCCCATGGGAGACATCCACACCCATCAGTAGAGCACTTTGTGTCAGCCCCCTTTCTCCCAAGCTCACCCCTTCCTGTGGCAACTAATGAGGAAGCTCCTTGCAAAGAGGGAGAGATGCTATGCCCAGAGGCAGCTACTTTGAATAATGCCCATTTATACTGGTATTCTCATTCTTCTGGTCTCCGATCACTGTACTTCTTCTGCAAGTCCTGCTTTCCCTCAAAGCTAAAAATGTAAGGTCCTACAGCAGTCAGCTCTCCCCAGGCATTCATTAAGAGGGTATGAAGAAGGTGAGCCTTTAGAGTTTCCCTTTGTGGATGCTATTCAAAGAAAGGATAGGGGAAAATCGATGAGTACAGAAATTAAAATAAAATTAAATCTTGTGAAACACACAATCCTACCTGCATTTATGCTTATTCGACCTGTTAAATGGGCTATTTGCAGGCCATAACTTTTTCCAAATGTCTCTGCATAGACCAGCCCTCATAGTGCTACCTCCTTAACACTTCTAGATAAAGTAAGACAGCAAAGAGATTTAAAGTTCATTTGTAACCGGGTTCTGTGAGTAACAGTGGCTGCCTGTTTATCAATATACCTTTCAGTCTTGGTAGTGCAAAAGCGGTTGTTTTCCTCTTACCATTTACCCCCTGTTAACAGAGCAGTGTACAATTGTCAGCTTCTATGGACTATTTCAACTGCTACAGGCTGAAAATTGGAGTCAAACAGAAAAAGGAAAACAATCGTTGACAGCTGCGAAAGAGCACAAATCTACCTGTTCACTTTGGAGACCCTGCACCTTGTTAGCTTTCTGTGGTGACAGGCCATGAGGAAAAATGAGGCAGACATTTTGAAGAACACTTAAAAAAAAAAAACACGGGCAAGAGAAATAAACAAGCTATCAGCAAATAAAGTAGCTTACTAAGCAATTACATATTGGAGGGACTCTCCATGTATCCAGGCACCTTTGCTTGGTGTTTGTACAAACTTGCATTGGCTTCTTGAGCCATAATTTCATTCCTCTCTTGAGCTATATGAGTCTCTGTTGTCCTCACATACCCCAGCTTATCAGCTTTGTCTAGTTTTCTTAGGAAAAAGTGAAATAAAAACTTAAATCAAAAAAAGAGAAGAACTTCTATCAGTACATATAATGCTTCAGGCAGACTTTCATCTGGAAAAATACTAAGGAATGAAAGGGAATGCATAAATGAGCTTCTATGAGCAACAATAAAACGTAGTGATGAGAAAGTACATGCAAAATAGAGCTGAGCCATCAGCAGAAAACCCACAGGTTGCTCCTGCAACATACAAATGTCCAGCCTGGCATTTGGATGCCCAAAACCTTCTGTATCATTTGCTTCCTCAGTGCTCTGTGGGCAGCGTTCCTTAACAGTTATCCTAATAAATGGTTTGAGGAAGACGCCCTCATATTTTCCATTGATATGCAAAATGTTTTCTTGGAGAGAATAAATAAAATAAGCACGAATAAGTTTAGAATCTTAAATCATGACATTCCAGTGAAAATCTGGGCCAAGAGTCAGCTAAATGCAATAAATGTATTTCCTGAGCAAAACAAAACCTGAACCATTCAAACAAACAAAACCTCCAAACCAAAATGAAATAAAATAAATAAAAAAAAAATCCCCAACCAAAACCTAACAAAACCCACCAAAACAAAAGGTGTGATATAGAAAAGTGGTGGTAACAACAACCATAATAATAATGCATTGTATAATTGGCTCCATAAAGGACCCATCAGCATCATAGCTGAACATCTTCACTGTGCCAATTGATTAGCTGCTTCTCAAAACATCCTTCCAGGTTGATGTTGCTGATTCTGTTCCACAAAGGAAGTTTAAGGTTGTAAGGGAGCATAAAAAGGTCAATTTCCCCTTTGTGCTGCTTATCTGCATCAACAAGTATGAACAGAAAAAAAGCAGAAAAAGCAGACTCTAACTAAAACCTCTAAACCCTGTCAAAGGTGAGAAACAGGTCACAAGGCAACAGTGTCTAGGGTAAAAAGAAAGCCTTACTGTGATTACTTTCTTCATGGAGATAAAAAGGACCAAACTGGGGCACTTAAATGTCTTCACTGCTCTGGGCAAGTAACTTGCTCTGTAATTGTGCCAGGTTGCAAGGTTAAGCCAGGCTTCAGTCCTCTTGGCTTTGACTTCCCACCTGTGGTGAAGCTACAAGCAGGCTTGTGTTAATCCGGTTTGAACTTGATAGCCTACACATGTAGTTTCTCTGTAAATGAAGGCTATCTACAGTTACAGCTGACATATTCCTTCCCTCCCTCCTCCTGTGGCCCTTCTTTGGTGGTGGGATTTTGGCAGAACAGCCCTAGCTTGGCAGCAGTTGCTGCAAGAACCCGTCCTCTGCATGGGACCCACCTTCTGCGTTAATGAAAGGGCTGTGCTCACAGAACAGTAATGTTTCCTGCTGTGTCATCAGCTGCAGTTTGCTAAGCCCTTGCACTCCTGTGCTGGCGTGTTGGGAGTCCTTCTGATGAGGTATGGGAGGCTTGTGGAGTTTGGTCTCTGATTCCTTGGGAACCAAGTATCTACTACAGAGCAGTCAGTGTGGAGGACTGGAATCAATGATGCCGGTGTACTCCTCTATCCTACCCCTCAAGAAATGTGGAAAATCGTATCCTTTACATATCAAGAATCAGTCTTACTCTTATCAAGGTTAATGGCAAAGCTGCAATTCTTATAAGTGGAAACAAGATCAGGTCCCGGGTGGCTGGAATTAGAGCTTGGAGCGGTAAAAGACATTGAAAATTAAGAAGGTGGTTGTGGTTACATGGATATTTTTCCATTGTCATCTGTCTAAAACAAACCTGCAGGCACTTGTTCTTGCCTTCTTTGTTACACTGACCCCAGAATTTTTACATAGAGTTAAATTTCTTTTCTGTGTGGAAAACAAGCAGTTTTGTTGTGGGTTAATTTTCAAATGCATGAGATCCCTTCATTCTATGCTTCCATATATGCTTTGCAGATACAATGGGAAGGCTGAAAGAGACCAGGGACAAGGAGCCAGTGAGGTTGGGAGTTGCTTAAACTACATTTAACACCATCTTGCTTTTCTTTACTTTATTCCTACTGTTTTTCCTGTTCCCATTTCCAAGCATCAAGTGTAAGAAGCAAATGATATTTGTCTATTCTTGTAATTCTGGCTGTCGTATTCTGTCTTTCAGAGACAGTGGCTGTCTGGTAGTACTGAGGGCAAGTTCAGGTAGATGGTGCGTTAAAACTCTCAGCCCAATTTAAAGTCAGAAGGTTGGCTAACACCCTCATAGATATTCAAATTTTGTGTAGTTAGATACTAGTGTGAATTACTGTCACTTAACAACCCACAAGCTTATCACTTGAAGTACAATAGCTGCGAACACGCATGTCCTCAGGCAAATATAAAATGAGCTGGCTTAACTCTCTCTTACAGAAAGCTGAACCAGGGCAAATTGCCTCAAATTTCCCGAGGCAGATCACTGTGTTGATGTATGGTGACCTGCAACTATACATGTGCCCTTAGTCCAATAGGAAGCACATGAATATTTTAAAGGATCTACTCCTAAATATTAAGACATTACTCTATACATCATTAAACCACTGTAGTATGATATTCCCTTCTGGGAAACGATACGCTGTAACTTACTCTGCCCTACAATTTATTTGCTTTCCTTTTTTTTTTTTTTTTCATTTTGTCCAAAAATATTCTTGTTTCTTAACTTTCTTCTAAAAGTGCCATTAATTTTATGGCTCCATTGCCAGCTGCTGCTGCTGCTGTTGGTCCCTCCTTCCAGCTCCTCTGACTCAGCGTTTCATGAAACCACACTTGGCAGGAAACATACTTTTGGAGGGACCAACTGTAATTTAGACAAAAAGACCTTTAGCTGCACTCAGCAGCAATGGTGAAACTACTTTTGTACTGCTCTGTTAAAGCAGACCAAAGCCAGGAAGAAATACATTATTTATGTTTACTAAGTTTTGGAGAGACAGCTTTTCAAATTTTACCCTGCTTCTTTTGCAGTATTTTGGTCAAATAGATTACAAGGTCTGATGAGAGATCCTGCTCCATGGCAGTAAGCAGTTAATATTTAACAGGGCTCAACCCACAAACCCACAGATGTTTCTGTGGGCACTTCAAAGCAATGTGGCATTTTCTAAACTGGGAAGACCACAGCATGTGGCAACCAACATCAGCATGGTCTTCAATTCTGATTCCTGCTCCCTGGAGACTGGATTCCCTCCAGAATTGCCTGTTTTCCTCATTAGGATAGAATTAACGTTTTCTCCATGGCCAATCAGCCACATACTCTGTTTGTATCTCCTCTTTTGGATGTCAAAGAGAGGAGAAGAGCAGAGGTAGTTATGGGTGATATATTTACTTCTTGTTAAGGGGGGATATTTCTATTAAAAGAGCAGTACTCTTTCCTGGTACAATCAAGGTCTCTTGGAGCTATCAAGATAGATACTCTTTTAAAATATATGGCTTCTGACAAAACAAAGAGAAGATTTCTGTGTGAATAGAGTAGTCAAAAAGGCCATTCAGCCTTTATTTTAGGCAGCCTGTACAGTGTTAAGGACAGGTCAAGGATAATGAGCTGTGATTGTAAGAGTCATGTATGAGAGAAAGAAGTAGCAATGTGTCATTCCAATCAAGGGAGAGCAAGTGGGAAGGGTATTTGTCTTCTACCTTGGCAGGAAGAAATCTGTTTCCTCCTGCAGCATCCTCATTGCCCTGCACCAGATATCGGTCTGAACTGGCAGGTTCCGCTCTTGTTTCTGGGCCTTTTGAGAAGGGGAAGAGCCCACTGTAGCATTTGATCTGCTGCAAAGCCTGACTGCAAAACAACAGACTGGGCATTGCAATGCAGTAAAATAAAAGCCATCAGCAATTAAACAGAATATTCATGACAGTGATTGAAGATGACTTTATTTCTTGCTGCCTTTGTTTAAAGAATGTCCTTTCCATATACTCATAATGTACATGACAAATGACTACAGAGCTGTGGGGGAAATACATAATGTTCTCTGTCTCCAATCCAAGGTTGATCACCAAATGATTAAAGCATCGTTGTTTAAGGTTATTCCCAACAAGGACCTGCTGACTTCTTTGTTATTGGCGTTTATTGAGGCAATTATGTCAAAGTATGTTAAGTATGCAAAGAGAAAAACTTTTTAACATAGTATCTGAATTCATGCATGTATGCATATATAAACATATCTAGGTATAAGTGTTAAGTGTCTGTCTGACAAAGAAACAAGTATGGAAATTAGCATGAGCAAATGGAAATGAGCACACTTTTTCTTTTTTTATGAACAACATGTTCACTCTCATTGGAAAATTTTAACCTAATTGCTAAATAAATTCTGGGAAAGGTTCAGGATATTTTTATATATATATAATTTTTTTTTTCCTGGGAAGAAAGCACAAGCAGCTGTGATCTGGCAGCACAAATAATAATAATAAAAACCCCCTAGATCTACAAAGCCCACTAATGCAACAAGTTAGAACCCCTCAATGTCAGGCGAAAATTGTTCACCTGTTGAAGTCTGCTCCCAGGACTGTTCCCCTTCCACAGATTCTATGGATTTTGTAATTGATTAATTTGTATAGGAATTTATAAGGAATTATCAAGTCTGACAATCTGAGAATTCAGCTTTTTAGAACAGCTCTTCAGGGCAGCTAACCTGTTTGTGATATATACCTTCTTATCAACTAAAACCCCAGTTATTTTAAAACAGAGCAGAACTAAAAGCACCATGGACAATCAACAGATCTGATTACAAATTTAATGGCCTGATTCACCCCTGCTCTGCTTCAATTTTGGAACAGTATGAATCCAGCGCTTTTTATCTCCTCACCCCAGACACAATCTGGACTAGCACAGCAAGGAACAAGCTTCTGTGAGCTTAAGCTTGTTCTGCTTTATTCATTCTAATGTTTTTGAGAGCAGCTGCCTTTTAGATTTGTGATCTTTTCTGAAATCATAGCTGTAGTGATCATAAGGGCTTCATGAATTTATTAGCCCTACTTGATTAAATCTTTCTTTGACTCGATTTTGAAGGAATTAGTTCAAGAACACAGGTTTATATCTCCTCTACCATGTATTTGCCAGTTGTAGGATGAACTTTCTAAGCATTTTGTTACTGCTTTGGACTCAAACAAGAAATGTCAAAATACATAGTGCAGACCACCAAAACCTGCAGTTAAAACCTCAATGAGATTTCTTATTCCAGATCCTCAGCTTTAAAATGGATCATCTAATGGTTCTCATCTTCCCTTGCAGTCCAGGAATAATTGTGAGACCCTGGCTTGCTCGTTAAGTGATATTTTGAGGAAGCCAAGAGTCATTATGTATTATCCATGAACAATGTTCTCCCGACCAAAAATCCTGTGCTAAAGGAGATTGTATTTTAGTCATAGCATTAGATATTTCAGAAAAGAGATGAATCTTATGAGATCTATGATTCTATGATCTCTCATGCAAAGACATCTAAAGGCTAACATTTGGCTCAGAACAAATTCAACCTGAACTGAACCTGTAAACTGTGTAAATTATCCTTTCATTGCATCTGTTTAGCTATTAGCAATGATTTATTTTGTTTAAATGTGACCATTTAAACCTCTCATTTCCTTTTCTTTTTCCTTTTTTTTTTTTAAGGTTTTATTTTCCACAGAAATCGTTAAGTTAATCCTTGATAATCCAAGACAAAAATAGAGGCCTTTTGTTCACATGTAAAAGTTCAAGCCCTTCTGCATGTGTTTAGAAAAATAAGATACAACTTCACTGTTAAAATTCTTAGTTTTCTATCCAAATTCAAATAAACACTATATGATGTACAGCTCCTAAATTTTCACAGCACATAAATGGGCTGCCCCTGGAAAGTCTGCATGGCTTGAGTACAGCATAATCTGACAGTTGCAACATATATAGATGCAGAGGGAAGGGCAAAATTTCTTAAGACATTTCAAAGCTTCTTGCAGCACAGTACCTTCACCTATAATTGCCAGCCAAGATGTTACCACAGGACTGTGTATTGTTATTTAAAAGGCTTATAAGGGTTTTTGTTTCCAAAAAATAATGATGAAATTAAACACTGTCATTTAAAAGCTTTTAAAAACATAATCCTTATCTTCTCTCATTCAGCAGCAGCAGTGCCTGTCTTAGGGAAGTGAAGAGGATGTGCATGATTAGCTAAATATAAATATAAAGGTGCTAAAATGACAGCAGTGGAGGCTGAAGTCCCCTTTTTACCCAGTAGTGGGCAGAAGACAGGATGGTTCAGTCTTTGCTTCATTTGGTCTATTCATCTGTCTCCTACAGCTGCCATTCAGTTTTCAATCAGCCAAAGTCTGCAGTAAGGATTTCCTGGGACACTTTAAAAATTAGATTAAAGGTGGAAGACCACTGATATCTTTTACCTAGGACATCCACTATCAGTAACTTTTTTTTACTTTAATCCATGGTCTAGTAATCTGGAGACAGAGACTAATTTTATGACAATCAACTAAATCCTTAAAGTTAATTTCTTTGTTTATCTGCTTTCTGGCTGATAATATATCTTATAATGTGTAAAGCCGTAAAGACAGGTTTTGAAGTGAAAGTGTATTCGATAAGAGGGAAGAAAGAGACTGGAAACAATTTCCAGAAGTGAGGAAGCTGATTTACACTTAAACGGACTCTTTTCTTCAGAAAGGAAGTTTACCTGGGGTAAACTGCTGGGTGAGAATGCCCTTTGAAAGGATGCTAATTGTATCTTGGTTCAAAGAACTCGTTGAAATTCCTGTAATGCAATTATGTTAAGTTAGAGGAAGTTAAAGGATTGTGTATTGGCAAAAATGCAGTTAGAATCCCAGTTGAAGTCATGTCAGAAGTGCTATTGATGATAACATTGACACCTCCCTCTGATAACTTCAAAGTCTGTGCTCTCTGTATGAACATACGTTCACTAAGCTCAGCTAGCAAAAGGACAAACCAAGGCAGAGACACAGGTCCAGACCTTCAAGAAGTGTAAATGGAGCTATGCCACTTAACAGCAGCACATCAAAACTGAGCTCACCACCTTTTAACATAGAGGATACAATGACTGTTCTCTACCAAATGAAGCCCAACATCTGTAGACCTACAGCTGTCAGTCATAGACAGAAAAGGATCTCTGCGACTATCTGCTTCCTCCATCCTGGTGGAAAAAATGAAATTGCTCTGTGTGAGTTTCTGAGGGAAGATTGAGTGTAAAAGACAGCTTCCACCTTCGTTTCTGAAGGCACTGAGGTTCTAAGTGTTTCTGATGTCTTCTGGGCGTGAGTTCCACCCTCGCGGGGGGTTATGTTCAGACAGAATGATGCCAAGTTTTTGTCTGTCCCACAAAGTGCTTCAGGTACAATGAATGAAGTCTGAACTGACAAACGTACCCAGACCTTAACCTTTAAGAATAAAACTCATTACTCTATGTATCACCCAGGGTTTTGTAAGCTGCTCTTTAATTAAAAAAATGTTTGTGTATTTTGAGTCTGTTTTGATATTTTCTCGTTTTGAACATAAATTAGGTATTTTATTTAATTGCTGCTCTGTTCTGCCCAGTCCTGTGAAATGACAAGGTAGAGCTGAAGAAGCCTAAGTATATCCTAAGATCATGCCCTCTGCCTGGATTTGGCTGTTTATGTGGAATAAGAGTAACTTATCAGAAGTCCAAAGAATGAGAATATGAAGGCACTATTGAACTTTGTAGGGAATTCTAGATTTTAAAAACGAGGTGGGAAAGGTCTAGATTTTTCTGCCCAAAAGTACTTCTAACTACTTAGTTCAAAGTTCAAAGTTCTGACCAATCACAGAGCTTCTGTCTTTGGGTTCTGGTCCCTTGGTTTCCCTCTTTGAACAGCAGCTGAAACATGCAATGATTCCCACCTCAGACAGAAGCATATTCCTTTTTTTTCTTTTAAGGGAATAGTAAAGGTGCAGAGCAGTCTGGGTCTTCCCCAGTTTGGAGTTTTATGCAGACGAGGTGCACATAAAGATCTAAGAACTACGGAGCTCTTCTGGTTTCCTTAGCAGAAATGCAGTCAGCCCAAGCCCTCAAATGTTGTGGTAGCCAGGTTCTCACTCTCCAGTTTCAGTCTTTTATTGCTAATCTCCTCAGTATTGAATTCTGCGTGCAGCATAATATAAGATTAATAGCAGCGGTGTTCACATCAGGAAATAACAGTGGATTTCAGTATTTAGAATTTTACAAGGGAAAATGCCCACCCTGGCCTCCAGAGGTGCTTTTGATATGTTGTTAAAATGTCTTCTCAGTCAAAAATTGTGTAAGTGTGGTGAAGAGGAGAAAAAAAAAACACCCCAAATGCTGTATAGTGGAACTGAAAAATATGGAGTCGTAGAATCCAGATGACAAAAATAGATTAATTTTTCATGTAGTGCACTGCGGTTAATCCTTGTGCTCACAGTATACTTTATTTAGAATCACTGCAGAATTCCTCCCCTGATTTTTCTTGCTGAAAACACTACATAGCCTGTAGTGCTATGCTTCAGACTTCACAGGAGCCTAAAGGTATTTGATTTAATTTATATCTATGAGTTTTGTTCTATGTTCATGTATTTTAATCACTGTTAGTTTTCTCTCCCTTTGACTATCCTACAATTTTCATTCTGATACATCATCAGTTATTATTATCTAAAATGTTCTCCACTGAATTCAGGTTCCCTAAAATTTCAAGTACAGCAATTTCACTGAGAATGAGTATCATTAAATGAAACTGCAGGATTAAACTACCTCAGAAGCAGAATGTGCAGATATAATTTTTATATAATGTTTAGAATGGCAATTCCAATCACCATGCTAACACTTGAGTGTTTTCTGAGAATCTTCAATCCATCATTTTTAGATATAATTATTATTTTAAAGATTACGTAAATTTTCTAAAATAGTAAAATATTATAATAATGTGTCAAATTGGGTTTTGTTTTGTTTTGTTTTTTTTTTTTTTTTGGGGGGGGAAACATTATAAATGCACTGTTTCATAATGTGTTCAAAGTTAAACCAAAATAGTTCACAGGAGTATGTAAAAATATTTGGATATCGAATCTTTAAAAATTAACATGATGGATGCCTATTGCAAATAAAAATAGAATAGCATATTCCACAAGTTGAAGCTGACATCCATTTGTGTTTACTTACATAGTTATCACTTTTCTGCATGCAAATACATTAATATTTTTAGATATTGTATGGTTAGACAATTTGGTTCCAACAGTAGACAGGCAACCATGCCTTCAGATGAGTGTCCGCCAGCTAAAGATACTGTCCTAGATAAGTACATACAGCCTCCAGATTAGTATTAGTGACACCCAGAAATAGATTGCTGTATCGAAATAATTGAACTCCAGAGTTCTGTAGCTTGCCTGTTATTAAGGTAGGTCCTAACTTGCATGTATGTAATAGTATAAAGCTGAACAGCGTACGTATTTGAGGGGTTAATTTCTGCTTCCATTAGAGAACTGTAGCCTGTAACACCGCTGCAGCTTCTAGCAATTTAGAAGCAGAGGGTACAGGTAAAAAAGGAGTCTCTGGGTCATGGAACCACATCCTCACATCATGGTACTTTTCATGGACAATAGCATCACATTATTAACTAAGTTCTAGCTTAAAATTATCATTTGCTTGGTGCTTACACTATTAGTAGGCTGCTCCAGACTGTGACTCCTTCAAAACTAGAAAAGTTGTCATTTAAAATTTAATCTGTCATCAGTGAGTCACAGCTTTGTCTTAAACTCTGTGCTGAAATGTTTAGCATCGCAATGGAAGTTGGTTCACTTCTTCCCAAAGAAACATATCACAGGCTTTCCAAGCAGATAGATGAAAACCTTTTCAGTCTTTCAAGAACAGAGCAAATGTAAAACCTTCTGGTTGCTGCCAGATAATCTCTCTAATCCAGCCACTGGATCTCACCCTGTATGTGATGAATCAGATCTTTGATGGCAAATTAAAGCCTTATCTTCACTGGTGTGATTGATGAAGTCCTTTTAAAAAAACAGAGGAATGTTTAATTCTGTTGCATACCAAACTCTAAAAATGAGACAGTATTCTAGGTGCCCTACTGTTTCAGAGTTCAAAGACTGTAAATGTTGTGGCTTGTCTTGCAGAAAGGAGATTGCGAAAAAGAAAGGTTAAGATTTTAAGTATTTTTCTCTCTATTTTACTCCATACATTACATTTGCAAGTTCCACTCAGGTAAGGTATAAAATTGTAGGGTCACATTTTAGTCACAATGGATTACTAGCTGTAGGCTTTTTCATCTCCCTCTGCCTCTGTTAAAACTATTACTCCTGAGAAAGGTGAACCCGTATTTGCTGTGTCAGTATTAGTGGTGTCAAGATTTTTGTATTCTGCATCTAGAGAGTAATGTCCTGCAAGCAGAAGATGCACTTCAGAGTACTTCAGCCCTGACAGTCAAAGGTTTCACCAACATTGCTTTACTGAGGACAAAAAATTCAGCAGTAGGTGATTTGCAGGGTTTGCAAAAGACTTTTTTATTATGAATCTAGAGTGTGAGAACTTTTGCTTTTAAACCACTGTGCCAGGTAGTTGGAGTAAAAGATACTATGAAAGCAGCATTTACTTATCTGGATTCTTTGAATTTCTCTGCTGCTGTTTATAATGGAATAATCTGGTGCTCACAAAATGTGATAAAGCCTTTTGCAGAAAGCAGTAGAAAGACAATTTATGTACCTTTTTACTGATTACTTTTGCTTAATGCTAGGAAACAATTATTTTAAGTGGATTACTTCCAAATAATAATTTGATAATAAAACAAATACTACTTTCCCATTTATTGATGAATCAAGCAAAGTAATTGGATTTATTACTTCTGAATCTATGAGTAATCCTGTTTCCAAACCACATATGTGTTTCCTCCTCTGCTTTTATGTTCATCAGGAGATGACACTTATTTATTCCTTCTCTTTCTGGCAGAAATTCACTTTTTTGAATCAGGACAGCAAGTCTTATGTACTGCTTCTGAGCTCAAAATAGAGCTAATTTATACTTATGCAGTATGCATCCTCGTTGAAGAAAAGTGAGCTTCAGTTATTTGGAGTAGCTAAAAATACTAGTTAATTAAAAAAGATCTTGCATTAATATGCATGGTAACAGTGGAATAGGTATAACAACGTTATGATGCTGTTTTGTACTACTTCACAGCAGGGGCCTGGAAGCTGAGAGGCCCCTGGAGCATATATCCCAGCCTGGTATGTAAGAGGTGCCTTCAATGGGCATATACCACTGATCTGGGGAGTGGCCGTGCCAAGCATTAATGATGCTTCTCCTCCCTCTGCTTTTTAGCTTGCTACCACAAATCCACCATGCTAAATCTTTAGAAGATTATAAATGATTTAAGACTTAATAAAATCACAGAAGATTTTTCTGTGAGCTAAATCAGTACAATATTATTTTTTAGCAGTAATTAATCTTGTAGTAGCAATTTATACTCCTAGAGCATCTTTCACCTAGAGCTCTCACTTCAGTTTTCAAACATTAGGTAAACTTCTTAGACTCTGCACTTAAATACTTCTTTGTTTTACAGGGATGGTCTGCACCTACAAAGGTTTACCAATACAGCTATACTACCACATTCCTGAAGTGCAGCTTATATTAGAAAAACAGTTCCTTTTTTTTTGGTACAGAGTGAAAACTGTTCCTTGAGGAACTATATCTGAATATTCTGGTCTAAAGTGAGATTTGTTTTCGTACCACTGTTCAGCTCAGTAATGCTAGGAAAAATCTTAAAAGTAGATCAAACCATGAACTGAAAGTACTGAAGAAGCTCATTTAAACTTGGATTATTTTGTTACATAAAGGACAAGTGACCTTTGTGCTTGAAATGCATCACTTTATTGATGGGATTCATTGATCAGTGTATGCCCTTGCTCCCATTGATAAAGATGCAAATCTATTGCATTCCCCAACTTTACCACCTTTACTCTTTGCATCAATGTTTTCTGCTTGCCTGATAAGACATTGCTCAGAAATGGACTTCCAGAGCAGGAAGAACATGTCTGTAGAGCTTGAATTGAATATCCAGTTTCTGTCATTTGGAACTGTAACAAAATCGCATCTGCTGAAAATCACAGTTCTGCTAGCTATCGTGGTTTTACCATGGAACTGATAATATTTAGACATTTTTCATGGTCTGCCAATGTCAGACAGTGAATGATAATAATTCACTTGGGAGTTTCCAGGATTTCCAGGCTACCAGCCCCATTGTGGTTTAAAGTTGAAACATTTCAATCCAACTTTTCCATTTGTAGATGCCATTTGAAGCCAGTGCTGCACTTTTGTAATTTCTTTTTCTTTTTCCAGACAAGAACGGAATGTGATGTTTGAATTGAAATTACATTCTGGGGTAGAATAGAAGAGGGGAGAAAAAAAGACATATTATTTGTTAGGAAAGGCATGCTATGGGCTTTGTGGTACTGTGGGAAATTTTGCTCCTGCTGAGTCTGCTCAGAGTCCCATATCCCACATCCACATTGCCCTCCATATATTCCTCTGTGTCTCCTTCCACACAGTGACAGAAAAAGACAGATGTTTTGGACTCTAATGTACTCTTCTCTCCTCAGTGTCTTCTGTCTCTCCCCATTGATCCCAGAAGGGAGGGACTATTACTGGCCATTTCAGGGCATAGTAGGGCTTTCTCACATCACTTCCAACGCATTCCTCGCATTCATTCACCCAGGAAGAATCTACTGTGTTTGATTTCTGTCTCAGGTCACTCATCTCACAGCTATATGCCAGGTCAGTGCCAGTGAGTTGTCTTGCATGGCAGAGCATTGTTACACAGTCTGGTGGGTCAAGTTTCACATGTTCAAAAGGAGTAAGTGTAAAGACAAAGAGAAACAGCATACCTTTCAGTGCCAGTAATGAATAAACTATCACATCAACTACACAGAATGAATATCTTTATCCAGATGTGTTTATATATTATTTTCATTAATTATAGGTGCTTCTAACACTCAACACAACCTTTTTTTTTATTTTTAATTTTTCTCTTAGGTTACCTTTTTATTAATCCATTGTTCTTCCAAATAATAATATTTTCCCCTTCTCTCCCTCCGCCTATTAACTGGCCAGTGATACACCACTTTTAAAATAAATCTTGGAATGCAGCCCTGCAAACTGCTGTTCTTTGCATCATCACTTACGAAAGAAGATATCTTCTTCTTTTGTCCACCATGAATTAAAATAATATTGCTTACAATCCATCCTTTAAAGCCTCGTGGTCAAATTTATTCCTGGCATCACAGTGCAGGAAAGAGCTTAATTGCACCATGGATGAACTTTGTCTCATGAGTTCAGCTGTGCTTTGAAAGCTTTTTGATGTATGTGTTGTATTTATAATTTTTTCTTTTGTTTTGCTTTTTTAATACCAAGGCTGTTTGGGGACTGTATTAGTAACATGAATTTTGCAACACTGACTTCAGCAGAACCCTAATAAAGCTAATGCCATTTTAGTCTTTGTCAAAGATTGTGCTCAGTGTATAACCAGCAAAAAATTGTTATTTTTCAGAGCTATGCGTTTTGAGAGATCGGAAGTACTCATGCATTTATTGACTACAGGGAAGTTGTTTGAATTCAGACAAATGCATTTCATACAATTCATTTCAGGGCTGATTCATTTTATCTGCGTGTCTCCTGTGCCAATTGGGAACATTAGGCCTCTTTAAAAAATGATGCGGGATAATAAATGCTCTAGGCATTTGTTTTGCTGAAATGAAGTAATGGCAGAGAAGCATATGGTGAAATATATTTTTAATTACTTTTCAACAATGTTAAATGTTTTTTCCTTATTTTCATGTTTAATGTTCTTGATCAAGCTTGCTAAATAGGCAGCTGTTACGGAACACACCACTTTGTGCAATAACACATGACTAATTTTATGGGCAATATTATATATCCCTGTGTATCAGCAGCATATTAGCCCCAGAACTTTCTTTATGATGTTTTGTGCCATCCCAGGAAGCTGGGATTGTGGGGGACTGTTTTGTTCTTGTTTTATTTTTGTCTCTGAGCCCACAGCTTTGAACATCTTTGGTTTCATTTTCTTATATTTTTGTTTGTGTATGTAAAGCAGGAAATATGCTGCTCTTCTGGTAGACTAAACAAAAGGAAATCCACCTGGGACCAAGAGGAGACACTAGTCTCCCTTTTAACAACTTCAATCCTAAATCACCCTTCCATCCCCTGCCTTCATCTCCCTCCCTCTAGCACAGACTCCACACAAAACTAAAGTGAACAAAAACAAAGGACACCTCTTCCCGGCTCTACTAAAGAAAGAAAAGCAGCTAGCGCCTAAAGGCTAAAGCTGAGCTAGGCTGCACATATACCTGCACAAGGGAAATATGAGCCTGTTGCACAATGGCAGCAAATAACAACTAAGAAGTAACTTACATCATAGGAAGATGGTGAGGAAAATCAAGGCACAATTATCACCACGTCTGTGCCCATATATATCATCTTGTTGGGATGTACACAAGTGTTCCTTCAGTACCAATTATTAAAAAAAAAAGTAAAATTTGCTGTCAACACTTACAGCAGGTGACCGCACTCTTCCCTCACTTGTTACAGAGCTTGCACAAATTCTTCTTTTTCTGCAGATGTCACAGTCATCACCAGCGTGAACAGAGGGATGCTTCTTGTAGCATGCCCTGGAGATCAACAGATCCAGGCTATTCCAGACCAGTGAGTCCTTTCCAGAGCTGAGAGCTTTTCACAGAGACTGCTCTGCAACCATCACCTTTTTCAGCTTGAGTGGCTTTTCTTCTTGCAGTATGGCAGAAAGGAGATGGGATAGCTCTCTCGTGTGTCCAGCACTTCCTTTCTTACTGCTAGTGATTCAGAGGATTAAAGCAGCAGGATAGAAAGCAACAGATGGGGATTTCATTCGTTCTCCATGCTTTGAAAACAGGCTCTAAGAAATATATCCATTGTTATTACAGTGACCTCCAGTACAAAGAATGCAGATTTCAGTTTGACATGAGAGGGGCATGTCTCTGGGTCCGGGGAAATGGGCACCACAGTGGAGAGAAACACTCTGGTGTTATTTTATCCACATTATTCAAGAAAAAGCCAGTCTCTAGCAAAGGTCAGTGCATCTAAGAAGTAGAAGATATTCCTGTTTTTCTCCATCTCTTCCCCTTCTCCCAGGGAGTCTGTGCAGAGGAGCAGAAAACAGAAGAGGTAGCAGTGAGTATGAGAGGGAGCCTGAGTATGGCTCCTCTGGTGAGCTGCTGGACTCTTAGCCTGCCCCTGGTACTGGGAAAAGGCCTCAACAAACAAACAAGCAAACAAACAGAAAAGAGGAGTAAGAAGTTGCCTGTGGGAAAAGGAAAGCCATGGCAATCAGCGTCCTGGTTCCCATGCTGCCTGAAGCTGTGGAGGAAGAACTGGCTAGTTCTGAGAGTGCTTGCATGATTTTTGGGACACACGTTTACGGCAGAAGAGTGAACTGTAGCCTTAAGATCTCTGATCCATGACCCTGATTGCTCATCAAAGGGCTCCCAGGATGAACCCAGTGATTCAGTGCGAGGGCAAGGGATGAGGAAACAGTCTCCAGAAATGGCCTCGTTCTTGTTTTAACAGATACCAATGGGAAAGATTAGTCCCAGGGAAGAGGCTTTTGTTTCTGGCATTCATAACCTGGGAGTTCTGTGAAGCTTCCAGAAGCCAGGTGTGATAGAGAGCATTAGGTTTTCCAGAGTCTTTGATTTTAATCTCCACATGTGAAGAATTGGGTCAATTGTTCATGACCAGAGACAGCAGTTCCCCTTGCACTGTAGCTTTGTGTACTAGAGATAACACTTTCTGTAAGTCAAGACAGGCTGTAAAAAGTGACAAAAACTGTGAAGTTCAGCTTGCCAGGAAATTATTATTGTGTATGTGTATATATATGTATTTTTTTTTTTTAAGAAAACCCCCCAAAACATTTAATATCCACATTCCATTTTGTCAATCTTTCAAAACCCCTGACAGAGATGTGAACGTTGCTCGAGAGCTATTGCATTTCGTGATTATAATTTGTTCTTTTTGAAGAGGATGATGTCTAAGTTGTTTTTTATGATTACATTTGCTTGGTCTATATTTATTTGAAAGGCACTTTCAAACCTGAGAATTGTTTCCAAACAGTATGCATAAATGATTAGCACTGTTTTCAGTCATGCAGTTTGATCCCTATTCTCTTTAGATGTTAGTCTAGATGTAAAGACAGTGCCCTACCTGGTGCAGAAAGATCTTAACTGCTGCAGAAGCTGAAAGAGTTGGAATGGTTTAAAGATAGAACCAGACACTTCCTATAGAATCAGTCAGAGCTCTGGGTTATAAAATCCACTCTCTACTTCACATGTGCTAAGGACGTGGTGTTTACTAGCAGCATGCTGTGTAAGTGCCTAGTAAATGCCATGGCTTCAAACACACAGATTTCCTGTTTTGAGCTTCATTCTATTGCCTACATGCAACTTAGTCCTATTTTGCAGTTGCTATGCCACGAACACTAAATTATCTTCTTATTTTTCATAGCCAAAAGAAATTCAGTCTATATAATTGTTTAATGCCTCTTTAAAGAATTACATAGGCTCACCAGAATGAATACTTATCCCAGACATCTGCCTTTGAAAAGAAGGTTCATCATAGAATCATAGCATCATTTAGATTGGGAAAGACCTTTAAGATTATGGAACCCAACTGTTAACCTAGCACTGCCAAGTCCACCACTAAACCCTGTCCTTAAGTGCCACATCTACGAGTCTTTTAAATACCTCCAGGGATGGTGACTCAGCCACTTTCCTGGGCAGCCTGCTCCAATGTTTGACAACCCTTTCAGTAAAGAAATTTTTCCTAATATCCAACCTAAACCTCCCCTGGTGCAACTTGAGTCTGTTTCCTCTTGTTCTATCACTTGTTACCTGGGAGAAGAGACTGACACCCATGTTGTTACAACCTCCTTTCAGGTAGCTTGGTATCAGGGTGCATGTGCACTGATGCCAGGCTGGCGCTTCCTCAGGAGCCTTCAGGACTGCACTGGTGAACACATTCATGAACATCTCCATCTGAAACATCCCTATCACTAGTGTAAATTTAGAGTTACAGGGAATGTCATAACTCATGAAAGTAAGGAAAATATTTTGAGTGCTGCAATTTCTTTTCCAGCTAAGTGGCAAGGAACATTTAATTTTGGATGAAATAGGTGTATATATTTTCTTCCTCTTTTTTTTTTTTTTTGTTTGCTTTTGTTTTTTGTTATGTTTTAATACTCCATTATTAGTGTCCTTCACCATTTGAAAACCAGGAAGGAAGAATCTTTCTTGAGAAAAGACCTTTAGGCTTCCTACTTCAAATAATAAGTAACCAGTGAAATGTCAAAACTAAAGAATCCTTGTGTTTCAATAACACATATTATGTACTGAAGCCTGCATAGCTCTCATCCATTCTTGTGCATTTTAGACTTGTATTTATTTGGGAAAAAAGTAGGGAACAGTTGTTGTGCAAATTAGCCCATTCCAAAAGGGGTATATATGGGTAGAGGGACTGATTTTTAAGGGTGCAACCATAAGATGTGGGTAAAATGAACACAAACTGATTTTATCTTTGTGTGCACTAGCAGCAGTGTAGTCTGGTAGCTTTTATTGTCTTAGCTGTTTTTTGACTAGTCTTCCCTTCTAAAGAGTCTGTTCCTGCACCCCTTCTTTCTCCTTCTGTATCTGATCTGCCATCAGTTTCCAAATTAGACAGATGTTCTTCTGAAATGCAGAAAAAGAGCTGGATTTTGTCCCCTCCGTTTGGTAACACTGTCTTGAAGATCATCTGATGTCTCTGTCCTTTTGTGGGCCAGCATGTGGCTGCAAAGATGGAGGGAGGAAGCACATCCTGAAATTGTACCACAGGGAAGAAAAGAACAAATGTTTCAGAGAAGTACTGAGGGGTAATGCAGCACCATTATGCACAGAGGTGGGGGATGGCACAGCTGCAATCATGCATGTGGTGTCTGGTGGCACTGAAGTATCTATTTGGCGTTACTGTGAGGGTGGAGGGAGGCATTGATGTGACCTCTATAGTACCCTGCTAAATCCATTCCTAGTCCTTCAGCCTTCTCCTTCCTCTAAAGAAATTAAAAATGTCTTTCAGAGGTCAACTGTTTATTTTAAATTATTTATAAATTTTTTTGTTGATTTGGGCTTGCATCAGAAGAAGGCTGAAAGAAGCTGTGAGCCAGATCTGTGAGACAGACCAGATAGTCTGTATAACATGTACCCCCTTAAAAATAGTCACTGTCTTCTTCTAAAAGCAGTAACAGAATATGAGTTGTCATCTTGATGTTTTTACATTGTCAGTTTGTCTCTAACTAAGCTACCATTTAAGGCCAGTTTGTACATGGGGTAGGAGTGTTAAAAAAACAATTGATGCTGGCTGCTTTCATCCATCACTTTCCAGTGGATGTTTTTCTATTTAATTCCTGCTAATGTTTATCAGCAATTTTCCCATGGATCTTTTTGCCTTTTTTTTTTTATTTTTATTTTTTAATCTTGCTTTGTTCTGACAGATTTGCTTTCTAAAGAGATTGTTTAATTTCATGGGCCATGCTGGAATCATGCCTGCGACTGCCCAGGTGAGGACTTGCTCTGAGCCAGAATGCTTTTATAGTCAGCTAAAAAGGAACAAACGCACACCCTCAGAACTACGAATTTTAACACCTCTTCTGGCAGCGCATGCAAGGCAATATCATTTTTGAAAGCATAATAGTATTTCTAAAATCCAGTTAAAGACCTTACTTTCAAGATTTTTTATTTTCTGTTCCAAATAATCTACAGTTTACAGTATAATTTTGTCATCTAGAAAAAAGCCTGAAATTAAGAGAAACTTTATATGATCCTGGCATCTATTATGCATCTTTTTATTTGTTGAAGGCTTGCTGTAGAATCTGCTTGTTTCCAAGGAATGAAAATTGCTTATTATCCCGGATAATGAAAGAGAATGTCGTCATCTATAATTGTTAGTTTAGGATACTTACTGTACCCTTCTATTAGAAATGGGTTTGCATAAAAAAAAGTTAAGTAAAGAAAGCAGCTTTTAAAGATTTTCTTAAAAAAAAGTGATTTGTTTGCAAGTGAAATTCATGTGATTTTGCCTGCAAAATGTATTGGAACAAGTTTCTTAATTGGCAGATTGTAACTTGAACATGAATACTATTTACTGAATGCAATCCATGAATATTGCAGTCTTTTTTTCAATCATCGTAAAAGTGTGCTTCTATATATATCAAAGTATATAAATATACCCACCTGTCTATGTATGCCTGTGTATGTAGGTGTATTGTATATGCACTTTTTGCTTTTTTTAACAGAGTTTTGCCATATCTAGACTTTTTTTTTCAAGTATATTCCTTGTTTTATTTCCCCTGATTAATCTCTTGCAAGGTAATCTTTACAGGGTAAGAAGGTTTGCATTAACACCCTTTGCCTGAATATGACAGCTCTGTAAACAGCAGCTGTATGGGGTCATTCATGAGATCTAGAAATCAAAACTATATGGGCCTTAGTCACAGCTCATGAGACAAACACTATGTGCTGGAAATTGACTGCCAGACAGCCTATATTTGATAAGTTGCACTAGACTGTATGTCACACTTTCTACAGCAGTATTATTTGAAACACATGCAAAAGTGTGTTTCAAGAAAAGGAAAAAAAAAAAAGAGAAATCTACTCCAAACTCTAGGAGCAGGATATTAAAATCATTCAACTAGAAGGACATTTTTAGAAGAACAAATGTTTGTGCCTAAAAGGTTAGAAAACCAGTTTAGACCTAAACCCCCGTGAACATCAGGTATTCAGAGCTGTTAGCTCTTTCTGCAGTTGCAGAAGTGAGCTTTAAGGCTGTGACTGCAGTCAGCCACTAACAATTTATGCCTGCATGGGAAAAAAAAAAAGCCTCAGCACTGAACAGTGAACCCAAAGAACTACAAGATGAAGAAAATGAAAACTTTTGTAATAAGGAAAAAAAGACAGTGTTAGAATTGGTATCAGCAATCAGTGGAAGAGCTCGTAGAAAACTCTCCTCCTGCTGTCACTCTTGAATTTTTCATCCAAGCCAAGATAGCCTTCATCCATCTCACTGACATGTCCTGCCAGGCTCAGGGTAACTCAGCCTTTTTTTGGGTATCATTGCAGGGATGTCAGACTTGAGGAAGCAAGCTGCAAAATGGTTGTAGTTCATTTCTAAGCATACACACGTGCAAGTCCCCATGGTTAGCAGGTATAATGTGTCCCTGTGAACAGGCAGGCACAGTTGGGAGCCAACATTTGACTTCTGTTGGTACCTAATTAAAATTATGCTAATTCTAACAATAAAATTATGACTTTGTAAAACAAAACAAAAAATAAATACGTTTACCACAATGCTAAATATTTTATTTATCTAGTGCTTCTCTTCACCTTCTAACAGACAGTTATGGGATATATCTGTAACAAAACTGTCCATGGCAGTTCTTCAAACATTTCTGTGGGGCTTTCAGTTTAAAAAACTTGAAAAAAACCACGGGTGCTTTTCTGGACTATCCACATCCCATTTTTTAACCCCCAGATTCCAGCCTCCTGAAGGTGAAAATCCCCAAATCCTCAACTGCACTGTAGCTTCTGATGTTCTCAAAACACCTCTGCATGCAATGCTGAGCTTTCCAAACCATTTTAGCCATTCTTTCCATACTTTATGGACATCCTAATTAATTGCTCTCATGATGTGCAGGAATGATGCTACTTTGTGGAGACCTAGAAAGATGTTCCCCTGGTATAAGAGTTGACAAGAATCTCTTCTACTTCAGAACTTTTGGGTCTCCATCTAATTAGGTTTTACATTGCTAGGAAGTAAGCACCATGCTGTGTTTGCTTGCTTGCATCAAGTCAGGCACACTCCAGCACAGCCCAAGTGCTTTATAAAACACAGATATAAACATTTTTTTTTTCCTCTGAGCTGATGAGGCCTGGTATGAGAATAAGAGGAATGTTTTGATCCCATAGTTCACCATTCTTAGAGAGAAGCAGAAAGACTCACATTCCAACATTTAAATTGTCATAAGTTGAAAAGCTTGGATACCTTTTATTTATAGTGCCTTTACTGTTTTAGCAGGAAATCAGATAGGAGGGATCTTCTTTGTAGTGTTAAAATGGCTATGAAATTGATCTTCAGGGGAAGGTAATCTTGACAGAATTTGCAACAACAGAATGTAGATTCCTTTTCTGAAGCCATTTAATGTTATGAAAACTTGTATGCTGTACCTGTCATGCTACAAAAGGCCATAATTTTAGGATAGTCCCAGCTCAGCAGTTGTGTCGTCCACACATAAGTGGAAGGTGGTCTGTAAACCAACTGAAAATTGTGGAATAAAGCCCTTCACCCTTTTCCATATATTTGACAGTTTTGTATCGTTGCCTGCTTACAGTTGCTGCCTGCTCTTTTGCTGAATGTGTGCGTACAAGAGGGCCCTTTTACTCCCACA
>NW_009926722.1:103917-131656 GCF_000696875.1 Nestor notabilis
GATAGTAACAGGGTGCTGGAATTGAGGATGGTCAAGAAATACAACCCTTTGTAGTTTGTGCACAAACAAAATTCGCACCCACCCACACAGAGAGCAAGTACAATGTGTCTGTATTTGAATCTGAACCTGAATTCTTGGATCCAGAAGCCATCATTGTGCCTGTCTGCTCACCTCCATGGTCTCCAGCATGGTATGGTCAGCGGTTCTCGCAGGTGGCACACATTTGTCAGGAGCCCTTCATGAGCACTGCTGTGGCTCCATGGCTGCAGGGAGCACCTGGAAGTCTCCAGTTTGGCTAAGAGCTGGAAAATAGCTGATCTTCTGGCTTTGTTTCTCTTGGGGGCTGACTGAGTTCCTCCTTCTGTCTGGACACTGACATCTCGGAAATACCCACAAAGCTGGTCTTTAGGCTTCACAGAAATTGTGAATCCCACCTCACATCAGTTGTACACCCAGACAAATGTCACCATGCTCTGGGATAGAGGAGGATTTATTATGATTAGTAATGCTCTGCTACAGTTTATGGCATTTAGCTGTCTTCAACCAAGTACAGAAAGGAAGGGGAAGTTGGCTGGGTCCTAATGCTGTGACTTGGAGGAATTATTTCAGAAAGAAAGGGTGAAAGTTTGGTTAAAATATCATTTATGAGACTGACAAGGAAATGGTTTTAATAGCATCAGCTATCCCAGCCTACTTGACCTGAGCTGTTGGGGACCAGGTCAGTAGGTCATCACTGACTATGAAAGAGGATCATTTCTACCTTAATGAGGCAAAGACGGGTTATTTCCGTCTAGCAGATGGCAGTGGATATGAGTCATACATCTGTTTGGGATGTATTTTTCTGAACAAAGTAATTTGGCCAGCAGTTTCCAGAAGCTCCGTGCTCTTCCCTGTGGTTTCAAGGGTTACATATACTTGGACTCTGACTATATACTGCTATATCACTTTTAGGAGGAAGGAAAGGAAGCATACAGTGCTGGAACATTTTTACCTACATTTAGGAGAACCACATTGTTTCAAATCACAAAAGCACAAACGTGGCACCTGCTTGAAGTCCTTATGATGCCTGTTTGCTCTTCATCTTTTTTTCTGGCAATACTCCAGACTGCAAAGGAAAGGAAGCAGAGGATGCTCAGACTACTTGTATATTTATGGAGCAAATATGACTTTTAACAAGTTATTCTGAGAGTGCTGGACCTTTTGCTAATGGGTTTGTATCTTCTAGTTATTCATGAGCTCTGACTGGGATCTTGCAGTGATCCTGCCATGTGGAATTTTTGGTGTGTGCTAAAGTGAACTTTCATGATCCCTCAGAGGATACAGAGCATTACTCTCTGCTGCCTCTTTGTGAGAAACTTGCAGAAAATTATCTTTGAGGTTTCCACCTTTCTTCACAGTTGAGGTGAGCCACAGGATTCAGATGTGTGTAAACACACTTGCATACCGTGGAACCACTCAAGCCTTGCTTCCAGAGGGAATCAGGCTAGCATGGTATGATGACTTTAGGGCTTCAAGGAATTTCAGTTCAGATATATTGCAAGCTGACGGATTCAGAAGCAGGGTCTGCCTCCGATTTGATTTAGCAGTTGATTTTTTTTAAGAGCTACTTTCTGAAGGAAGTAATGGATTTTTTAAGAGAAAAAACATCTTGTTGAAAGTATTAAGGGTTTTTTTTTGTTTGCTTTTTTGGGGGGTGGATTTTTGGTTTGGGTTCCCCCCCCACCCCCCAAAAAAAAAATCAGCCTCTCAACATCACCAAACAGGATTTTCCTGAGAATGCAGTATTAGTCTGGGATATGGCATTAGGTATTTCTTCCCTAAGCAAGTTTGAGCACTACCAAGGATAGTGAAACACCTGCTGTTTTTCAGCCTCTGTCATAAGGGGACTGAGTTTTCCTTGAGCTTAGTTAGGTTAAGTTAAACTGAAACTAAAACCAGGGACAAACCAGCAATCTTCACCATACCTCAGATTATTTTGAAACAGGTCTAACTGAGAAATGAAGATGAATCAAAATTTTATGTACATCCTTGAGAAAGTGTCCCGGGTCAAGATACTTGTATCCAGATTTCTGAGGAAATGCAGGTTACATGGCTACAGTGTGTACTAGTGTTCTCTCCAGTAGCTTTCAAATCTGCTGACAGTTTCAACCAGAGATGATGGTTAAGTAAAAATCTGAAGGATAATAGAGCAAATAGCAGCAATTATTTAATTTCCCACAGGTAAGTATACGCTTATGGGTAAAACTTCCCCTCCATTTCCCTTTCCTGTCATAGACTGGCATGTTTGATGACTGAAGTGCTTTTAAACAGCACCTCGCCTCTCATTTTCCCTATGTTCCTGGTGCTCTGGACTGTGCCAGACCACTTGTCATGGACAGTGAGTCTAAGCACTTGAATATACAGCAATTTCACACTAGTTGGAATTAACGTTGAAGATAAAACAAACAAAAAAAAAATAAAAGGAAGAAAAGGAAAAAGCTTTTTTAAATGTGTTTGATGCCTTTTCCTTTTAGAAGATGTAAAAGATGACCAGCAGATTTAACAGCCAGATTACTTGTGGAGAAAAATGCTATGGAAGAAGGGAAATGTATTGTCTATATGGATTCACCTGTTTTCTGGACATACTTCGATACACAATGAAACATGGTCTACAGGCAGTTCTATTAACTTGATCCTATACCAAGGCAAAGTGCAATCTCAGTTGTTTAAAGGCACATATGTGTATGCATAACCCGTGTGTCATAGATTTGGCTAAGCTCCCTGGCTAGACATTGGCCAGACACTAGAATATGTGTACCTTAAGCCTTGAAGTCTGACAAAATCTGTATAGTCCTAGGATTAGCTTCAGTCCATGAGATTTGTCCTTGCTTCAGATTACACTTTCCCAAATTTTAGCTAGCGTGAGCATGCTGAGCTGCAACTCATTTCTCAGGTGCACGCGGTGCTGTAAACAAATTATCTTTATTCTCTGCTAAATAGAGCAAGAAAATCTTAAAACCTACCTAAAACCCCAACATCTCTTTATATTCCCAGTGTGAATTTCTTTTCATTTTGTGACAATATAAGCTGCTTCTGAAGCTCATGAGTTAACTCTTGTCTGGCTTGTCTCCAGGTAAGTCAATGATCCTCTTTTCAAGTACATCCATCTCTTCTTTCTTCACTTCCTTCACTATCTTTCTCTTTTTTCCTGGCTCCAAGCTAACTCTCTTCAGAGAGGTGAGCCTCTTAAACTTCAGTTTCTCACTGTCCCACATGTTTTCATCTCAGTAGATAACCATTAAGATTTAATTACTAACTGCTTCCTCAGTACTGGAAAGGCTGTAATGCAGACCTTGGTCAGCAGTACATGTGCATAGGGATATCCCAAAATACACCTGACTTCTTAGTAACAGCTTCATAATATCAGCCAGAGCTACAGATTGTGCACAGGGTTTCCTCTGCTTAAAATGTAAAACACCACTTCCTTAATGCCCTATGATGCAGCTATACAAACACAGAGATTTTCTTCTTCCTCTAGCTCACTTGCTCAGCACTCAAGCACCAATTTAGAATGACTGATCTGGTTTTAACCCAGATGGCTTGATGTAGTGGTTTTTCTTCTTCTCACTAACTCCTTTCCTCCTCTTCTTACCCTACAATTTGTCTGCATTGTTGGTTCTGTTTTACAGCTTTTGGGTAGGACAGGTATTTTGCTTTCTCCTTTACTGGATACTTGACATTTGTGCTGTGGTTGTCTCACGAGTCTTTCAAGTCACTTCCAGAGACATGGTGTTTAAAGGCAGCTCTGCTGGGAATAGCATGAGAAAGGCACTGATTGTCTCATGATATGGCATCACTCCTACAAGTAGCAGGTATCTTTCTGGCAGCTTGTCTTAAGCTGAAAGTGCAATAGCATAACTGATAAGGGGTAAAGATGTCTGCAAGACATTAGTGGAGCTCTGTGAAGAAACAGGCAGCATTTGTCTCGCTCCAGCTCTACCCAGTGTTGTAATCATGATATTGGTAACCTACTAGACACTTCTGAGAATTAAGGGGGGAAAAAAAAACCCAGCAAAACTCATACTCTTACAGTGTATGTGAGAAGATAATGAATACTATTATCTTCTCTTTAAAGACTGAGAGGCTGTGCATAAATGATTCACCTAGGGCCCCAAAGGAGCCCGTGTTTGACTAGGGAGCTGAACTTTAATTGTACCTGACTTCAATCCTGTGTTCTGACTGTACCTTCCTCATTACCTGCCTGTCCATTTTCATTAGTGCTCATATCCATCAGTCTCATTAATAAATCTGAGAGGGTGTTTTGTCATGGCTACTAAATAAGCTTAACCGAGACTGAGACTGCAAATATTTACTTGCCTGAACATCCATTGCATAACATTGTTGTCATTTGCAGTGAATGTCAGCTATTTATGACATTAACAACGGCACAGTTAATATCAGCCATTAACCTCAGGTTATGGTCACAGAATCATGACTGAACTACAGTTTTTTAAGAGACTACTTCCTACAGCTGGAAATTACTGTCCCCAGAGGGGACATTCCCTTAACAGTTTGTCAGTCTGAGTCAGCATGTCCATGGTTCTGTCTTGATTGGCAACTCATAGAATCATAGAATGGTTTGGGTTGGAAAGGACCTTAAGATGATCTAGTTCCAATCCCCCTGCCATGGGCAGGGACACCTCACACTAGATGATGTGTCCCAAGGCTCTGTTCAACCTGGCCTTGAACATTGCAATGGATAGAGCGTTAACCACTTCTCTGGGCAACCTGTTCCAGTGCCTCACCACCCTTACAGTAAAGAACTTCTTCCTTATATCTAACCTGAACTTCCTCTGTTTTAGTTTGAACCCATTACCCCTTGTGCTATTGCTACAGTCCTGAAAGATATTTCTATTCTTTTTCTTTTGCTGGCACCAGCACCAGTATATCTTTCAGGATGAAATAGTTCAGAGAAATAAAATCACTCCAGACATTTTTATTTCTTTTAAAAGGGCTGTGTTGAATCCCTGAACTGGTTTACTCTCCATTCAGTCGAGAAATGGTGCTAGCATATCAGAGGGTGCAGGGTTATTGTCTGCTTTTGTTTATGCTGCTTTAAAGAACCTCAGCTGAGAGGCTGGTGGTTGCCTACAAGGGCTAGGAAGGTCCTAAGTCCTTGAAATGCAAAATAAAATGGACTAACTTGAGCACCACTGAAAACTAGCTAGAAGTAGACAGATGATCAGTGTCTGTCTCAAATGAAGGGCATTAACTTTTTATAACTATGTAACTCAATGATATGAAATTGTTCTACCCAGTCTACAGACTTGGGGACAGTGGCTGAAAAGGTTATGACTCCAGTTACTACCTCCTATTGAAGTTCCTGCCTGTGTTCATTGAGTTGAACTTCAAATCAGAAATATATGATATATTAAATTACTGCCCTTGGTCATGGATACCTCGGGAGTGGACCTACTACCTACCCTGCCATCTTTGTATTGTAGACAAACTTTTGCAGGAGGGCTGGGGGAAAGAGGCTGGGGAGATAAATTCCTTGGCTTACTTTGGAAGGAATCATGTACTGGAGTACTTGCCAATGGTTTAACAGCTCCTGCTGGTGGAGAAGGCCTCAGTTAAGAGGGATATATCCATAAAGGATTATTTCAGTAGCACTGAAATCTTGAAAATACAGAGAGAAAAATTAACGACTTTTTATTTGCTGCATAATATAATTTCAAGTTTGACTGGAATAGTTTATGAGTTTTAATCAAGTTTAGTAAAAGAGTTTTAGTAAAAAAAAAAAAAAAAGGGAGAAAATAGTGTTTACCTTTAATTTAAAAGAGTTTGCTCTCTCTCCCTTCAGAAGCATTTTAAAATTCACCCTTCTTTTCTTATGTATCATTGCCCTAACCTTCTATCTCGGGGTATTACAGGGTTAGTTTAGAAGCTTTAGTTGCAGCTGTTCTATTTTGAATAACTAAATATTAATTTGAACGGAAGTTCCTTAACCATCAGGCAATAAACTCAGTGTATCTTCCTTGGGCTCACTTTTGTGACTAAGGACTGAGCTGGATTAGGGACAAAACTTTCAGACTTGCATAGGAGCTTTCATTCAGCCTCAAATGTAGGTTCCCACCACTGCTAAGGGGATTGAAGAAGTGACAGTTGATCATAAGAGTTCCTTCTGCTCATCTTGACCCTTATACAAAAATCAAGGTGTATCTAGTCCCAAGCTGAGACTCTTCATGAAGTTGAATAACAGATTCTACCAAACCAAACCGTAACTGAAAAAAACCCAACCCTATCAAAACCAGTGGTTTCTTGGAGTTGCCTTAGTACATAGAAGAGGATCCTTATAAAGTTAAGTAAGTGCCATAGCTTGAGTAAAGGAGAGAGAGCACGGCATTCAGCAGCCATAACTGAGATCTGTTGAAAATGCTGCCAAACTGGATGACAGGGAACAGCAGGGCCAGCTGTGCCACAAGGTGTAAAGAGCTGGGAGTAGGGGTGACAGCATGGTTGGCAAGGCTGTGCCCTCACTCATACAGGATGCAGCCCATTGGTACCCCAGCAAGGAGAGCAGAGCAGGTCCAGTGATAGTACCAGGGTCAGCCACAACCCAGATCATCATGTGGGTCCATAGGGATGGGGGAGGCCCAGGGACAAGCTTGAAATCAGGTCAAGGTCAGGATCAATGAGGTGCACGGCCAGCAGAGACACAGACAGGTAGCTGGGGCAGACTTGAGTGTAAATGCAGCTCTGGAGCAAAAGGGGAGGGATGGGGGCCAGCAAAGCTTCTTCCAGCTCATCCTGCACACCCTTGTCCTTGTCCCAGGACCCAGGGTGGCTGTGCTGTGGCTGTGCTGTGGCTGTGCTGGCTCTGATGACAGGCAGCCAGCCAGTGGGTGAGGGGAGCTTGCAGAGCCCCATGGTGCCCTCAGGGCCAAGCACTGGATGCCAAAAAATGGGGCCATAAACTCCTGGTGTAACTATATGTTTATTTGATTCAGCTGAGCTCCCTCCTTTCCTCTGACCATTGCTGTTCACTTCCACCTCTCCATTCAACTTCTGCTGCCTCCAGCTATGATCTCAACTAGGTCCCTGAAGTCTTGCAGGTTAAAAAAAAAAACCAAAACAAAACAATAATAAAGGATCTCCCCAAACCTTTTAAATCTCCTCAAGCATCTATACCTATAACAGAAATAACTGGTGGGATGACTCTTGGAAACATGAGAACTTCTTAAGTTGCCTTCACTGCCAAAGAAAACATACAATCAAGGCAAACCTTCAGGCATAAGAGAGGTCCATTATGGATTTTAGTCTCTCACTATGTATAGTTCTCTTCTTATTACACTTACTACACCATGTTTAATTTGACAATACATAACATGTTCTCCAACAACAGTATTGCCAAAGACCTTCATCTACTTTGAAGAAAACTATGTCAAAAAAAAAAAAAAAGAAAATAAAATAAAGCATAGGTGGGCATCTGCAAGAGATCCCTTTCTTCCTCTGCTTTCAGTGGTGTTTTCAAGCTCATGAAATGTATTATAGAACTTCAGATCACTTTGCTTAAGTCACTTTCCATAATATCGTACCATTAATGCAGAAGACCAATAATAACATAAACTGGTGATTGACAGAGGGATGTACTTTAGAAGGTACATGGAAAAAAAGGTACTTTCCTAGGATTGTGCTCAGGAAAAGATTAATTTGATATATAAATCTCCTACATAAATACACTGTACTATCACCACTAAGAGCAAAACCAGCAACAACAGCTTTTACTGTCTGAAGTTTTCTCTGGCATTGCACAGTAATTACCTGACCTATCTCTAATGTCACTGTATACTGTGATTGTATTTCAAGTTGTTTAAGACTTTAATTATCAAATGTACATGACCGCATAGTCTTTTTTAGTAGGAACTCCCAGAAAAATAAAATCCAAGTGTTTTTATGGCCTCAGTATCTCTAAAACTAACAAAACACCTTGGAATTATGCTATTTTAATCCCAACTATCTGCCAGTGGATAGAAAGAAAGCTCTAGTTTTAACTGTGTCTTTTAGTCCTGAAAAGTTTTCTTCTTTCTCTTATCAAGGCTGCAGAATGCACACAGCAGTAGATATGCTTGACATTATCTGTAGGAGGATAAAAGCCCACACAGCAGCTACTCTATGCTGGACAAGTCTGAAGCTTTTGGGAACTGCTTCTGTCCTTTCAAAGTATTACTGCATGCACATCAGGGGCTGTGGTACTTCCTGGCCTAAATTAATCACTGTAAATTGGAAAGTAATCTTTCAGACTACGACACAGCTTGGGTTTTGGGTCTGGCACCCTTCAGTGCTCCAAGACAACATCACTTACAAATCCACAACCCAAATATAAAGAAAGAAACAGAGCTGACTGATTATCATAAATTCAAAACCTATAAATGTGCAGAAATGAAAAGAAAAAGCCAAAACAAAACCAAGAATCATAGAATCATAGAATAGTTAGGGTTGGAAAGGACCTTAAGATCATCTAGTTCCAACTGCCCTGCCATGAGCAGGGACACCACACAATTGGCATTGCTCAATATCAAGCTGAATGTTGTTCAAGATTTTGCCAGTGAAACAGAGAATTTTATGTTTTCTAAGGCCCATATATCAGGGAAAGTGTTGTTAAATAGTTACATGAGGTAACAGTAAGGTATCTTATGATTTGTCATTATTTCCTCATCTTCTGCAATAAATAGAAATCTGTAGTTACAGAGAATAAGACATTCATTGAAGAAAAAATAAAGCCATATTAACTAACAAGTACGGAATAATATATGTTGAAACCAAGTGTAGAAATATGTACTGTATTTTAATGTGCATAAAGCTTTTAACTTGTGGAGTGGCATTTAAAAAGACATATTAATAAACAGAGTTCCTGTCACAGAATGAGTATAATCACAGTCTTTAACATTTTTTATGTAGCCAGCTGAACTGTGGTTAGCATTCAGATGCCTTTGTGATGGATGACTTACAAATGTAGATGTTTCTTCCAGGCAATAAGCTGCGCTTAGGTTCTTTTTAAGTTTCTTTGTTAAAGGAAACATGGAGGTTGTCCTCAACTCACTGGCACAGTAGTTAATTAGCTAACATCCATCCAAAATGCTCAAGTTGTCAATACAATGCTTAATTTGGATGAAAACAACCTGAAGAAGATTTATGTTCTCCAAAGCTTTCCCGTGATGTCAATGTAATGAAAGCTACAATGCTTCTCTCTTTTGATTGACCACCACAATTGCAACAAAACTACTACAGTGGGTAAGGACAGTTAACTATAAGAACTCATTGAATGATTAGGAAATACGCATATTATTCACATTGGTACACAGGAGACATTTAACATCTGTAGGTGTGAAGCACAAAACTAAAAGTAGCTTTTAGCATTTCAAACATTTAGAATAATGGCATCTGGTTTAATAGTAACATCTATTTATGCTGCCACTCATACTTTTCAAGGTGGGACAACTCACATTGTGGAGAAAAGTGACTGTGGGTGTTAAAAACAGGGACATGCCTTCTAATTAGAGCTATTCAGGTATATGTCTTGCTGTGAGTAGGCTAACTTTTCTCATTAAAAAAAATACAGCCATTATACATATATTGGGGGTGATATAAAGTAATAAATGTTTAAGAACAAGGCTGTGGATTACTTCTCTGCAAACCGCATTTAATCAAGATATTTCAACAGCTGAATTTGTCACAAAGACCACTTTTCCTCAACATTATCTTTTCATGTACCATTTCTTATCAGGTTAATTTCTGATGGTTTTGTCAGGAAGTGCATTTTCCTTTAGGTAACATCTCCCAGCAGTGGTCAGCACATATGAAATCAGAGCTGGAAAATATAGACAGTTTACATAAAACTAGAGCTGTAGTGTAATAGGTATAGTGTGTGCGTTATACCAAGTTTGGGATTGTAACAGACACTAAAAATGTATAATTATTTTATTGCTAGATCTCCATTCTAAGCAGAAAAAGGGAAGACAAAATTGATTTAATTTTTTCTAAATATTCAGTATTTTTTCCACTTGATAAACTGTGGCTATAAAATTAATGGAGATTTGTCTGCTAAAAGTCTCCTTTTAATTTTGGGATTATAAATGCTGTCACACACTGTAAGACAAAGTAAGAAACTGAGTGTGTTTTGATTCAGAAAAGAGATTTTAATCAGAACTATGTAAAAGCTTAATCAATAAAATGACAAATAGAATATTAAAAATATTACAGAATTACATATAATTCTGATTACACCTTGATATATTATTCCCACTGTGCATTGTAATTGCCATGTTACAAAATAATGTGAAAACAATTAAGAACTTACATAGATTTAAATTAAAATATTCAAAACCTAAATTAATATTTCCCCAAAAGAGTTTGGATTTGTTTTGACAAGGCATTCTGACTTTTTTTTCTTATCAATCAGCATTATTTTTTTTATATATTTACAATGGCAAATCCCTTACCCAGGATATGCCTAGTGACGCAACACGTATGTCTGGGAAAGACAGCAAAGGAGAAATTCAATTCATTGTTCATCCTGTCCCCTGAATTTCAGCTGATGATTGGCAGAACTAGCTAGCAGGCACACACTAAAAGAGATTTAACCTATGACACCACTGCTATTTCAGACCTCAGCATTCCCCACTAAAGTTGAACAAGTAAATTTATGTCAATTTTACTGCCAAAAAGAAGATTTGGATTTTTTTAGCATATGTTAACAGGAGCATGTTATTAAATTTACATATAACTATTAATAGCTGAGTTCTCAAAATAGCAAGGATATCTTGAACACAGCTCATGGAATTACAGCTGGCACAATTTTTTCCCATATGCAGTGTAATGTTTCAACTGGGCTAGGTTTGCTCACGTGCACACTGTACATATATAACTATCTCCAAATTATAGCAGTGTATTTGCATTCCAGTGGTATTACTTGAGCAATAAAGTATTATTCAAGATGAAGAAGAATGACATATGGCTTACATTGAAATATATAGCTAACTGTGGGCTGCATCTCTCCCTCTTCCTACTGAACTTCACATCTACGACGACAGGGACAAAACCACACATATGGGCACTTACTGCAGTTGTGTGTAAATCAAGACCATGATTTACTGTATCTGTTGGTAAGAAACTGTTTCCAGGTTTATGTTTGAATAAATGAAGGGATCCTGGTGCAACCCATGAATGCGACTTTTATATTAACAAATGCCCTTTGTTCTAGCTCTTCCTTATGAGAGTTTTAGAAACGGGTCAGAGTTCAGACTCAAGCCTTGTCACCTCATAGTGCTAAACACTAAACGGATATTTATGGCCAATGCAGAGTACCTATCAATTACTGGTGTGTGGTGTGGCTGGCACATAGCACTAAGTCATTTATATCAGCACTTGCTGTTTACCGAGAAATTTGGTTGCTATGTGTTGATACCGAAATTCACACATTTCCAGCTGTGTGCTTTGAGTAAACCTTTCTTTTTTCCCTTTTTTCTGACTTCCCTTGGTGGATTCCCATCTTCTGCGCAGGGAGCTATCACTGCATTTGATAGAGAAAACAAAAGACATGTTGGAAACATGGGTAGGAGAAGAAACATGAAAAAAAGGAAGATTTTTGTGTTGATTTCAGCTCTTTGCATCAGTGGTGGATGACTCAAGAAAAGTCTGCTCCAAACTATTACAGCAGCTGAGACAGTTGCAAATATTTTCACACCAATCCCTGCTGCAATTCCCATCATTCCCAATTTCAGATGCAAAGAGCTGATTGGTCTTAATAAAGAAAGAAAATCGAAGTATGCTTAAGGAGATTCAGCAAATCTTAGTTGAATAAAAACTTCAAAAGTAAGACAGAAAGCTGTAGAGGTATTATCAAAAAGTGACACTGTCATTCATGGTTGCATACCAACTTCTTTTTGATGAAGTAAAACCCCTTGGTTGTGTTGTCTGCAAAATAGTCGAACTCTCACATTCAGTGTAAAAACAAATGGAAATATCCTGTATGCAATAGAAGCAACTACACCGGTTTAATTTGAAGCTAAATACATATGGGCATTTTCATACAATGTACATGTCAGCTGCTGTTGGCAGTTGTAGTGGCTCATGTACTAGGCCCCACGGGAAGGCCACTGCATAGCTTTGTTAGGGGAGAAAACACAGGCCATATCTATGTTTGTGACAATTCCCAGCTGGCTTCTCTGCTCGTGACAAAAATAATTAGCATAAATAGTTTTTTAACTCTTTAATGCTTCCAACAGTATATTGCAATAAGAATACATTTCCAGAAAATCACAGTTTGTTATAACATCTTTGTCATTCATATGTGATTTATTACTACTTTTTTATTTATTATGCCTTTTCTATTGTGAAAATATATTTGCACTGAAATACTCTTTAGGGAAGGGTTGCCTCGAAGTGGAAAATGAAGCAACTATGAAGTGACTGTTCCCAGCACGGAATATACCTATTATGTAGTCAGACTACATCTATTGCATTTCAATGCATAGCTCTGTGATCTGGCTTTCTTCCTAACCAGTTTCTAAATATGGAATTGACATGTTCACAGGGCTGTCTGCCAGCTGTGATGTACAATAAGGTAAAGGTCTGTTTAGATTAAAAGTTTTCACCTGAAATCTTTGTGTGTGCAATGAATGTACTTGTCAAATCAGACTTCCCTGCATGAGTGAAGTAAACAGGTATAGTTAAATGGTTGCAAATGACTGATGGAGTGATGGTCAAGCAAGTGCAAAACGATGGACTCAGAATGTGACCCCATATATATAGGTCATGTAATTGCGTATGAACACCTTTCATCATAGGAAGGATGATAAGTATGCTTTACTGAGCCTTCAGCTGTATGACAGACCTGGTTTATCATCTCCACCACAGAACACTCCATGATACCTTCACTTGTGCAGCCACCTTTTCTGGTGCTGGAGAAGTACAGTGTTTCATGCGCTACATGCTCTTTGACTGATGATAATGAAAACGTATATTGTGTTATCTATTCATAACAAGCATTTAAATGTAAAATCATTTATATATTGGCACCATTCGGCAACCAGAAGTTCAAGACAGGTATCTCCGTTTAAATGAAAGGAAAAGAAATTCTTGCTAAAAAAGTTGAGTTCAACAGTGTTTCCACCAAGAAAACAGAGAAATCTCATCTTTAACTGTCCTTGCCCATTATGCAACAGGCATTAAAAGGTGTGGATTTATTTCTCTGAAAATTCTGACAGTTAAAAAGGACAATGTGGACTCATTTGATATATATGGACAAGTTCACTAATGTTGTCTGGTTGCTTTCTGCTCTAGTAATGCAAAATGGCCATAAACCCAGCCAGATTTACAGCTGCTTTGTCTGCTAGAGCAATGAAAAAGCAGCCAGGGTGTCCCAGTGAAAATGACCCATATGCTGCAGCCTAGATTCTCAACAATAGGAACCTAAATCCACATTTAGGTGATTAAATAAGTGGCCTGCTTTTCTGAAGTGCCGAGCCTACTTATGTAGCATTGAACCATTAAAGAAGAAACTTGAATTTCTTCTTTTCTCATGTGTGAGACTCCACCTGCAGTGGCTGTAGTGTCAGGCTGCACTTGGGGAGTGAACCACACAGAGTGAATGTTTTGAAGATGGGCTTATAGATGGCAGAACATACCTGCATCTGGTGTGTGATGTGAAGATCAAGGAATGCCCTTTAGTGTTTGGCAAAGACCTGGATGAGGTGCACCCCTACATCCAGGCGCACTCGAGATGTGATAGTCTTGATTCAGTGCACAGCAGCCTGGAAAATCAGAATGTGTCTGTGTGAACCTAAAAATGGTTTTACAAGAGTAATTAATCCTAATAGAAAATACACACATTGTTAACAGCAAATTGTCACTCCTTGAATGTTGGACAAGAAAATGCAACACTTCATCAACATGCCTTTGCTTCTGCTGTGCGTGTTTTCCAGCTATGCTCCTCATTGTGTTGATCCTGACAAAGATTTCTCTTGATTCTAGAGAAAGCATGGAAGTTACACCTTACTTAACAGAGAAAGGAAGAAAAGTTGCAAATGCAGAGAAATACAAATATAGGTCAGATTTTGGACCTCTTCTAAATCTGAAAGCCAACCTTTAGGCAGGGGATGCAGAAAGGATAAAACAAAGTAAAAACATCCCACTAAAAACACATGGCAGTGGACATGGCAGCAGTGTTCCTTTAAAGCGATTAACTATTTTTGAAATAAAGTGATTAAGTATTTTTAAAACCTTTACTCTGGGAGATGCACTGCATTATTAAACTTCTGTGGCCAAAACAGAAAGTTGGAGGTAGAGCTGGTTCTGAAACAGATTTCTTACAGCCAAGTCAGAAAGGTTTGTTGCAATATAAACTTCTTGCACTGTTGAACTTTTCCTCCTGTGCATTAGGACAACATTTTTAAGTTGTTCAGATCAGTACAGAACAACAGACTTCAGCTGAGTGCAATTTATTTATGTGACCTAAAGAAATTATTTTCTGTGCTATTTCTTTTTTCAGTTTGTATCAGTGACAATGGACCGATGATCCAAGCATTCCAGAATTTAAGAAGTGTGGCCTATATAGGGAGATTTTGCAGTCAGTGTTTTGCTATAAACAGAAGGCAGACAATGTTAATTTAAATACTTTGATTTTCTATGGATTTCTGAGGGGAGGTGGGATGTTTTTGTTCTTTTTCCATTTAAAGCTCATTTATAATCTTCAATGTCATGGAATAATTTTTAACTGAAAAAGGAATGTGTCCTCTTGATTTGACAAAATGCACAGTAAGTAAGGAGGAAAAGATAAGCATAAAACACTATACCTGTAAATTCTAGATTTCACGTATTTCCTTTAGCTATGATTGTTCATATAAGTCAAATGTTTAATCTCACTATGAAAATCTGACAGACTGTAACTTAAAAACTAAGTTTGTCATACCATAGCCTATCACTGAAACAAAATCTAGTATGCTTGTTGTAATTCAGGAGGTTAAGGGCAATAGTGATTGTTGAAACAAATACATTACAAAATTGAAATGATTCTCCACTGAAAATTTGCTGAAGCGATTTTTATGCTTAGCTGAGAAATCACAAAAGGGAATGAGAAGAAAGTTCAATTTGTAAGTGGAGAAGAATACAGCCAATCTTAACTTGAACAGATCTTTAAAAAAAAACCCCAAACCAAAAAAAGACCTAAACTGACATGACCACCCCAAACAAACCCCTCACCCAGTCTCTGTTTCACATGCTTTGAAATTCAGTGTTCATCAGCAGCTAAATCTCAAATGTGTCCTTTTAAAATGTCTGGTCTGTGAAGCATGGATCTAAAATATTTTGTCAGCTTCTGTTAGAGCCAAGAATCCCCTTAGTACCTTTGCTTCAAAGATGGAGTAATATCAGAGCAAGGGGCAGGAGAGGCAAATGTGCTGCTGTTCCACATGCACTCAGTCCCCCTACAAAGCATCCTCTGGGGGATTTTTCTATATGGTTCCTAACCTTAAGTCAGCCTTTCCAGAGACTTTCATCTATAGCAGAATGGGTTATCATAATATGTGTGTTCACCCTCAGGAGACATGGCAAAGGTTACTAGGCATTATTGACCTGCAGTGTAATAATGTCCCTCAAGACTAACCCTTAAAGCTTTCAGTTCTGTGCAAGTAAGACTAGCTGGATCTTTTCTATGTCTCTGGGAATAGTATAACTTTTCATAAAGCTATGTATAAAGAATACTGAAAAAGGGCAAGAGGAAATTGCCACCTTCTCTGAAACAGGCCTGCAAGGCACACACATACTCGGCTTACACAAATCTGTACTCTTTGTTAAGCTGGTTGGCCAGACTGCTATTGCCAACATCAATATGACTTTGACAATGCTAGGAAGGAACAATCTGACTACATAAGGTCTTCAGCCTCTTGTTTCAGTAAATAGAATGAGGATTAAAATACAGCTTTACTGGATCCATAGTTGGTGTACATTGGCTAGCTACTTCGGATTTGATGGATCTACAAAGCTTTACATTAGTTTAGAATCTGGCCTCTAGTTTAGATTACAGGAACAATTTCCTGTATTATCCCCTCCTTTTTTTTTTTTTTTTTTAATAAGAATGTCGATTATTTTGCAAAATTACAGAAGTAAAAAATTTTCATAAGGTGCAGCAGATTACAGGACCTACCTTGCCTACCTTGTTTTCTACAGAGGTATATTTTTCAGGCCAGAGATGACTAATAAGTGGCCTAATGGTCTTCATCGCTGTTTAAAAGTCAGACAAGCAGGATTTTAACTTTTAAATGAGACAAGGCTTGGAGCAGAATTTTTCAAGAACATCTAAACCATTTAGAATCACAGATGGAACTGATGGAAAATTTCCATTTTGAATAGCCTGGTCTTGTAGTTTAGAAGAAATGGATCATGATATATGTCACAGAGGAGGGCTATTGGGAAGGGCAAATTTCTTCTTACAATGTCAGTGGAGTTTATTTATTTATAAAACAGAAACAGGATGCCTGTTCATACTCTTGTGTCTTTCAGTGACAGTGACATTTACAAAAACGTGCTGGAGTTGCTTCTAGTGTCAGCCATCAACTGCTTTACCAGTTAGTGCACCAATTCAGAATGTTAATCACAAACCCAAAATCCTTTAAATATTTTCTACCTAGAATATTTTACAAATATGCTTTAGGCGTTCTTGACACAAATGGAAATTGTATCTACACCAGTTTAAGAAAAACCTGTCTAATTCTTGTTTTCCCATTAAAACACTTAAAAAAATCTGGGGAATAATGATCCCCAGAAAACCAAAATCAGATTCAAAGAAGAGATTAATATTAATAATAAGCCCAGGAGTGCCTGTCAATCTCTTTTCCAAATTTGATCAGAAATATTTGACCTTGAAGAGAATTCAAAGTTAACCCTAACTACATAGAACAAGAAAAGAAAGCTATTTCATAGTGTACACTTGAGCACAGTTCTATCTCATTAAAACTTCAGCTTACGCTTTAGCACTCTGTAACTATCAGGAATAGCAGGAAATATATCTGTGCCTTGAACTCTGTGCTATGTGTGAAAGAGCTTGGTAATTTCCATCAGGTTCTTCATAGAAAAATGCCCATACCGTAACACTGCTACCTATTAGAAAATCCAAGGAATTAAAAATGAATGGGAGCAGATTCCCTTAAAATTTGCCCTCTGAAGACTGGCTATAGTAAAGAGCTCCTGTAAGGATATCTCCTGTAAGACCTGGGGAAGGAAAGCACTGTGTGCATACTGATAGCTCCATGACACACAGTATTTGAAAATAATACTTCATGAATCACAGTTTCACAATCAGATACTACTTTAGCAAACTGAATTTGTCTCATTTTCCATTTTTTTCTAAATATTTAGGGGGTTTTTTTGTTGGTTTTTTTTTTTTTTTTTTTTTTTTAGCTCATGCATTATTTAAGTGAATATTGTAAAGGAATTTATTATGGTCATTAAACTGTTAAAATCTGCATTGCTAACATATTCTTCTACTGGTCTGATTCTATAAATTCTAGTCATAAAAAACACTTCTTCTTTCAAAGCCAAACCTCTTTCTTACTAGATTATTTAGACAGGTTGATATTTTTGAGGAGGAAAAAACCCCAACCTTTCCAGAACTGCAAACCTGGATACTAATAATCCACCCTTTGTCTTTTAGACTATCAGCTTCTAGGTGAAGTCTTTTAATTTGGCAACATGAGAAAGGTAGAGATATTATAATGTGATGAGATCCGGTCATAATTCCTCTTAACCTGAGACTCCCTGGTCTGTGTCTCAAGTTTTGACATGAAAGATAAGCAAAAGAACTCAACAAACAAAATAATCTCCACTAACAAAGACAAATAGGGAAGGTATTGAAACTAACAAGTGCAATAAAAGTTTGCATTGGAAATCAGGCAACACTGAGTACCACTAAACAACTAATTTTCAGCAGGCTAGCAACTGGATTACCTACCTAAGTGAATACAGGCTATAAAACCAGAAAGCCTTGTTATGTCAATGTTTTTGCTGGTGACGCAATCATGTTGAATACCTTTCTCCCCTAAAACAATTAACATTGTTAACCATTTTCTTATTACCAAAATCCAGCATCCAAAGCTAATGCTTCAATAACACTAAAAACTTTCCTTGTTTTCCGTACATATTGAAGTTTCTGTCATTGCAAGGGGAGTGTCATTATCAGCCCAACATTCTCTTGTGAATGAACTTTCTTATTATGGTAAAGCAAATTCCAGTTCGGTTCAGAAATCAGCCCATTAGCTGCAAAGCTGTGGAAGGGAAGAATTTGCAACAGGAACTGACAGCTGTCTTTTAAGATAGAAATTAGGGAATACTCCTGAATGTAATTGTTAAGGAAACAGCAGTTTGCAGTCGCAGTTCCTGCAGAACTGTTCAGTGGTAGAGCAAGACTTGTAGAGTGTTTTTCTCATCTTTTGGTGACAGGAAACATCACGTTACCACTGTACATAGTCACTAAAAACCTAGCAGTTAGTCTACCATCAGTGCAGAAGTGTGTCTTGCTCATTATTGCTGCTGTTTAACTTTTATTTTAAGTTTAAGAATGATTTTGGGATGCCTTCCACCCCAGCTTCTATTCCAATATAGTGGCACTCTGCAAAGCTAAAAGCATGGTCTCTGCTTTCCAACCCAAATTATTCTATGATTCTATGATTCTCTAGTTAAGTCCATTGGTCAGGAGGTGACTGCTAAAGTACCAAGATATTCCTCTGACTCATATTTCTTCCTGTAGGCAAGTGAGTTATTTCCAAAAGATTTCTAGATCTTAGCATACTGAGAAATATCTGGCTTTGCATGTCCAGCGTAAGCCCCAAACACAAATGAGGTGTGGTAACCACCTTTTTTCTGGTTCCCTGTTCAGCTGAAGTAGCTAAGCAGCTACTCCATGGCACATCATGGAGATGTCACATGTTTGTCCACATTAAAACTGGTTGGCCTAGAACAGACTCCTCATATCCCACCCGACAAACTCACACTCAGGAAAAGTGTTAGGAGGTGAGGAATACAAGTGTGAACCCCTTGTGTTATGGACAGTCGTGGCTCACAGGCATCAATGTGAATGAAAACTAGTAGCTGACCACTTCGGATTTGTATGTTCAACTAACTGATTCATCTGTGAGATGAGGGTATGAACTTCTGAATCATATTTGTAAGGCACTTGATTGTCTCATAATATATAGGGACCACAGCTCATAGCTCTGGATTTTGTATGATACTTACGGGGACAGGTTCTTTAAAACAGGCATTGTGCTGTCTAATGTAGATTGATACCAAAGGTTTTTGTTAGGCCCCTGAGGAATTGCTTAGACAACTTTGAATTCAGTTGTCAATCAAAGTCAGTAGGAAGCACAATCAAGCCTGGAACAAATACCACTGTGGCACTTTGGTACTAAACTTGTATGCGGGTTCTGCTTCTTCCATTACCAAAGCAAAATGTAGTACACTATCTGTTAAAGACTTTTCCCAAAAAGCTCAAAAGCTGGAGGAGTACTTTTTCCCTTGTCACAGCTGCATCTGTTTCAGTGTAAAATCTGAGAGATGTGCACTTGTGGGAGATGCATTCTGCAGGATGACACCTCTTTTTCAGTTTACCATTATGTGAATATACACAGCAAATGCATTCCCTTTCTGTAGCATACCATTTTTACAGTTTGACTTTTTGCCCATTACATCATATGCCTGCTATGAACAGATGGGAAAAATGTGTGCTTTCCAGAGAGGGTGTGTGATGCCTTTGACCTATGATTTCCAGGGACCATGGTTTAAGAACCCATGGAATATTCATATGCAGTTCCTGTGGTGTCCCTAGAAAGAGCTTCTCTTTAATTTTTGATGATGCAATTTCCAAATAGTCCTTTAGTGAAAGGCAGTTGGCATTTGGATCTATTTTTATATAAAGAATAGGGGGCCAGAGTGCTTATACTGGAGTTTGTTCCATGTCCATCCAAAGAAAATGAACTCATTTTTTCCCACTAAACTTCTTGTGATAAGATACAGAGTTTCTGTATCTCATCACAGGTGTATATTGTAAATGATCTAGTCTCTCTTTCTTGGTAAAAGGTAACATAAAAATGCAGTATTTTTATGACAATCATAGCATATATTTTTTAAAAGCATGGTACTAAGATGCATTAGTGCAAAATCATTATTAGAACGGAAACATGTATTTTTAAAGAGCCAATATAACAGCAATTACTGACATAATTCACTACCATAATAATCTATTCATCATAATAAATTTTCTCAGAATTAGAAAATAAAATATTATTTTAGCTACAGTCTGTCAGAGGGAGCAGAATTAAGCATTCTGCTTTATATGAGACATTGGAGCAGACAAATCAGACAAATTTATATTAGATAATTAAAGGCCTTTTGAAAGACAGACGCATTTGGAAGAAAGAAAAGAAAATGTAATTCCCAGCAAAGCTAAGACTACAACTTCCTCTTTAGGAAAAAAAAAGAAAAAGAAAAAGAAATCTAAACCAGAAAGAGATGTTGGGATTTTTTATTCTTTCCTTTCAGTGAAGAAAAAACAAGTGTAGATCCCAGATTCTAAGGATTAAGTTATAAAAAGCCCCTCAGACTGACCTCCAGGATTTTGGAAGAAAGCCCAGTATGTAATGAGGGAGTATGAGAAAGAGGACAGAAAAAGCAAATTTTTTTTTTCTTTTTCTTTTTTTGGTACGCTTACAGTGCCTTTGGAGACTTTATCTGGGTACACTGGGTAAACAACACAATGGAATTATACCGTTAGTCTCTCCCTTGCCACTTGTTTAAATTTTGCAACAAATGGTTGATTGATGGCTTCTTTATACTGAAAAGTGCCTGATCACTTCATCCCCTTGGTCAAAGAGAAGATTACTGAAAGGCGAGTAAGTTAGAAAATAAAACAACAGCACACAAAAATTTGGCAGCAAAATCACTGTGAGAGATTGAAGCATCCTCTCTAATACTAGCAAGCAATCCTGAGAACTGGAAGCAAAGGGTTTCATATAGCTTGGGAATTTGGCTGCCTTTGTGGCAGATACAGTAAACAGCTTCAGAAATGATTGTGTATTTCTGCTAATCACTTAGGTTATAAGATAAAAGCTAAGTTGACATTTTGTGTGCAAGAAGTGAAACTGCTTACTCCTGTTCCCTATTTTCTGTCATTTTTGCAGAACAGTGACTGTTAGCAGTGCACCCTGAGTGCAATAACGTTTCAGCACATTGGCAAAAAGACAACCCTGAGACTTATGTGCCCCCAAATGCAAGTCCTGTCTGAAATTCTTTCATGTTATAAAATGATAAATGTTATTATCTTTTCTGTTATCATCTAGTAAGAATGCAAAGAGTGCAAAAATCCCCCTGGTAGTTGAAGGTTATTTGGGCCTTCTGTTTTTAGAAATAGGCCCCATGCTTGCTTTTTAGCTTGCTTTCCTATTGCACTTCAATATGTAGTTCCATCATTGCTGTTTAGTGCTATTTTCATGCCTTGATGTTAGAATTGGCATTAGTATTAGAACTAATTTAAAACATTTCTCCCTCCTCTTCATCCACAGGTGTACATTTCTGTTTGCACCCAGAGATTGTTGCACCCTACTTTACAGAAAAATTATTCATGAGACCACACTGTAATTTTAATTGAAGATATAATCCTTGTTAAAAACAGCTCTCTTTTAGGGGAGAAAGAAGTACTGTTATAACTAAAGTTGTAAAGGTCAGATGCAAGTTTGCTCTTTTGCAGGTAATGTAAAAGCTTACTCTCCCAGATATGGTATAATATTGTTCCAGACCTTGGTCTTAGACATTCCGTAAAAGGCTTCTTTCTTCCTGTGCCCCTTCCTTTTTCTTTAGTAAGAAATGTAGCAGGACTGAAATGATCTATTCATGGCTTGAAGGTGATATCACTCATAGTCTGTAATGTTTTCTTCTGGTATTATGCTTTTTCTAAAGCTACAATTTGTTTTAATGCACTGAATCTATCACAAGTATCACTTTGCTCTAGAAAAAGAAGCAAAATGCTGAAAATGACCTGCCCAATCTGTATTTAACATTTCTGCCTGCACATAAATAGATGTTTGCAGTTATTACCTTGATTAATTTTACAGGAAAATGTGTGATATTAGTGCTGAAGAGAGGCTGCATATAATTTTCAGCCACCTTTTCTACCTGTCTCAGTGGTGAATATCCATAGGCTCTTTGGAAGAAATACATCTAAAATAGGAACAGGTTTGTGTAGAAATCCTGACAGTCCTCTCTCCCCTGGTGAAGTTATGATGATTTTGCCAAAGGGTTGGGGAAAGATTCTCTTGAAATCTTGTTGAATGCTTACATCAATGACATGGAAAGTGTTAAATCACATAAAGAGTAAATATGGAAAGTATATTCAATTCAAGCATTTTGGAAAGTAGTGAAAGAAAATACCTAGAGACATGAGAAATAAGCTATATGGTGATAAAGGAGAGTAGAGGTGGATGTTTCCATAGGAACCAAGAGAAAAGAAATTTGTCTATGTTCAGAATCACTTGAATGATATTTAGAAAGGGGTCAGCAGCTATCTTGGTACAATTCTTCCTTTTCCTTGAGCTCTTGAAAGCTTTTTAGATATTTAGAAAGTAAAAAGAGTTTAGAAGGTGAACAGGACTCAATACTAGGGGAACTGCAAAGTTGATGCTGCCTAATCTACATGAGGTCTTCTATGATATAGATAATCTTTAAATGCTAATAAACACATGTATAAGGAGCTGATGAGTACTAACTGGGCTACGTGTGCCTTTGGATTGTTGAGTTTGTGTGATATGAAACTTAACACTTGTTCCTTCTGTAGAATGTTGAGAAAGCAAGTAAATCTCCCCAAAGCAGAATGGGCCAGAGGAAAAAGTACAATTTTTACATCACTAGATGTACCAACTAAAAGGTTTTTTTCCTACAAGGGAATATTCTGACATATGTCCAGGCAGAAAAATGTGATTTCTTTAGAGAACAGGACCAAAATGCTTCCAAATCCCATATATTACAGGAGAAGGAAGTGTGATATTGAGACAAGGAAGTACAAATCTTTTAAATTCAGTTAGGCTTTGTGGCCTTGTAATAGATGATATTGAAAAAATAGGATATTGTAATAGATGACAGTGAGAAAGTATCTTGGGTAAATATTTCATGATGACCAGCTAGAACTGGACTAGTGGTAGCTGGCTTGATGATGGGACTTTCCAAACTTGAAGTTTAGCCAAAGGACAAGGTGATGAAGAGGAAGATGATGAAGAAACAACCACCAGGGGTGCCAAAGACCACTACCATAATAAAGTGCGCATGCAGGAAGAATGTTCCAGAAATGTGATGTCATGTATAAGCAACTTCATAAATATGCATATAATGTGATGAATATATATGATTAACAATGATATAATCACAGTTTGTTTGATGCTTGACGGGACAAGCTAGGAGGACCTGTCCCCCGTGTTCCCTGGCGTCGCAATAAAGAATACCTGCTTGTCAACTTAAAACTTTGTTGGCAAGTTCTTAATGAGTTCTACGAATCAGATGTGCTTCGTACTGAAAGAGATCTGGGACTGAAAGCATGCAAATAGCTAGGTAGGAGTTAGCAATGCATTGCAGTCACAATATAAAGCAACATGATCTTGTGTAGTAAACCAATGGAACAATCATTCTGCACATCAGCATTGTTATTGTACCTCTGCAGTCAGATCACACCTGGACTATCGCCTACAGTTTTAATCACCTACAGCAAGGTACCAACAAATACGGGGTTACAATGTTACAAGGAGGAAGTTAAAGATGAGGAACAATTAAAAGATCCCTACCGTTTTACTTAGACAAACCGCAAATATGGAAACAGTGAGCTGGTATGTGAAAAATATAATTATGAAACAGGGTGAGGAAATGATCCAAACTTAGAATGACACTATGGTTAAAAAAATATAGGCTGCATATAAAAACAGTGCATTTTTTAATGGTGGTATTTTCCCCATGGAAATGTCATCATTTTTACAGCTAGGTTGGGGAAAACACTGGAGAGCATATGTCAGAGAGCAATCAGGCACTAGTAGTTACAAGAATGCATTTAGCATGTCTTTCTTTTATTCTATGAATCATATTAAGTCAAAAATAAGAGGGAGGGCAATAGTGAATTGCAGAAAAGAGGGAAAGGTGTAGCTGTATGGTCTTCACCACGTTTTAGGTGACTGCAAGAGTTAATTTCTTTATAACCAGGAATGTAAGGAAAAATATGGAATACAAATTGTGAAGTAAAGGTCAGTGAGAAGTAGGCCTGAATGCCCAGAGTTCTGCCATGAAATCATAGGAGCTTGATCAGGCGACATTAAGTGGGGCATCTCTTCAAGAGAATGCATTTTCCAGAAGTCTGGACTTATTTTCCCTGCAGCTTGAATATCTGTAGACCCCAGAGATGAGGCTTCTGGTAATGCTGCTTTCTTAAGGTATCAAAGAAAAGCTTTGCCTTGAGTTAACATGAAGATTTAGTGAGAAAAAAATATATGAGACAGCCAGACTGTCCAGCCTAGAGTCCCTCCAGACAAGTGGTGGGATGAACATTGCTGGGCAGAAACCAGCTGAAATGCTGGATTAATAAGGGGAGTTTGTTACCTTTTTCACTTCTGTATAAACCAACAGCTGCTAGCCTTGATAATATGGGTTGAATCAGTTTCAAACTGATTCTTGATAAACTCAGATATAGTCTCAAGGCCCTTATTTTTTCACCATCGCAGAGATTATTGTTGTTCTGGCAATCCATACTAGGATCTTGAAAATGACACACTAAACAGTGTGTTGGAAAGTCAGCCATGTAAAAACTCAAGAAATAAGCTAGTAAAAAAAATTCATGCTATCCTTACTGGCTTTGCTGATTGGTTTAAATGAGAATGATAAAATTATGTTTCCTTCACTGGCACTGTAGTTCTTTCTTTGGTTTTCTATAAGCCTGTTGTGGAAGACAGATTTAAATGTCATGGATCATTGCCAACAGAAAAAAGAAACTTTTCTTGGGTAGGTGCAGAGAATGCCAATAGCTCGTTTGAGCCTTGGATTCATTTTGCAGACACGCAACTCAATTCAAGGAGATTTGGTAGGATGAGATAAACAAGGGTTGACAAAACATAGAAAAGAAACAGACTTTCACATACTTATGGAAGGTAGGTAAGCTGCTTCTCTGAAAGGGAGCACTTTAGAGGCTGATCTCATGCTAGGCTTAAGCTGCAGATTGCTATGTAGCTTGTCTGTGTTTCATTCCTTTCTTTGGGTTAGACATGGTTTCTCATCCTTCCCAAATGAAAGACAGAAGGGCAGAAAAAGGAGGAAGTGATGTCGTTTTCTCCAGTTTTGATGGTATCAGAAAGAGATGATCCAAGGGTAGCACCATGACAGATTTATGTGAAAGCTATCCATACCCAAATCAAGACAGTCTGAAAATACATGTGAAGGAAAGCCCTTGGTTTTAATGCTGCACATTTAGTGGGAAATTCAGCTTTCAAACATTTTTTAGCGTACAGTTCTCTTTTACTTTTCTGCCAAGACATCCATACAAAGTTCTGTGCATCTAGACTAAAAAAGACTGATTTACTAAAAGAGACTGAATGATGCAGCTCTCTGAGCTATTTTGCTCCCTGATTTTGGTAAATAGATTTTAATGGGATAATTTACATTATTAAAACTAATCACACTATTAAAGTATTTGAAATAGGGTCTTAAGCATTACTGAATCATCTTTTCTTGAACAGGAAACAAGATTAGGGCTTTGCAAACAGTTATCAGTTCTGATTGGGTGGATTTGATCCAATCAAGAATTTTATCTAATTTTGAATTTGCTTGAGGTTAGGTTATCTTCTTGGATTTGTCCTCTTTCACAGATTTTTCTGCATGTTTAATCCTATGGAGGTTGTACACAGGTACTAGTGCAGACTGTTAGTTAACTTAAATTTTGAAATAACTTTCCTCATGTAGATTAAGACAGGTTTTGACCACTGTGGCTGTAGAACAATTCAATTCACCTCAGTGGTACTAATCTTGCAAGTTTTTATTAATGCGAATGACCATGGGATTTGTTTTCCCAAGTGGGATAACAGCAGGGGGAGTTTGCTCCATCTGTATCAGTTTTCTGTTTTTGTCAAGGCCAATATGACACCAGTAATGCATAGGTTGAATGAAGAGTATCCTGTCAGGGAACAGAAAAAAGGATAGAAGTAACTTTTAATACATATATCCTGTGCACAGTTTTTCATTGGATAGATTTCTGTTTCCTTAGTTAACAACAATATTTAAAAAACTAAGGACAAGATCTATCAGTAGACTAACATGAATAATTACCTACATTGTGAAATACCCATGGCAAGTAAACATGAAAACTGAGTGACTGAATGAAGAAATAGTTTCTTATATATGTTCAAAGTCCTTTGTGTACACAGATGTCCATTTGCATGTGACGTTTGCTTTAGGAAATACGTTGTGTGTCTGTGAGAATCTATATACAACTCAACTTCTTCATAATGAAAATCTCCATGTGTTGCTACTGTATTTCCCAAAGGATCAACTATTAGGGTTTCTTTAGCTCTTTTCACAGTAGCAACATAATTCAATCCAAACACTAATTCTCATGAATGGTGCTCACTACGTATTATGGTGTATTAAAACTGTTTTAACCTCTGTCTAGGAAATAATATCCCGAGCCCAATTTCTAACTTTTTCCATATGTTTTTGGCCCAAGCAAAATAAAATAGAGAGAGGAGGAGAAATACTACAAGCCTTAATCTTCTGTCTGTGAACAGCCCTCAGGGACTTTACAATGTCCGATGAAAACAGTACAAAAATGCTGACTGTACTATATGTGCAATAAACAACTCCATGCTAACACAGTGCTAGAGAAGGAAGGTGAAACAATTTCAGTCATCATGTTAATAACACCCCTAAATTAAATGGCTGTAAGTTCTCATGTAAAGCTTTCTTAAGAAAATGAGTAGAAATGTAAGAAAGTGAAAAAATATCATGATTCTTCTATCAGTAGGCTGGACCAAAGATAATTCAGCATTGCATGTAGTCCACAACTGCAGCTGACATGAAGAAAGGTGAAGTACTGCTCAGTGAATCCTAGGATACCGAGTAACTATCCTGTGTTTGGATCCCAGAGCCATCCATGCCCTTCAGCAAGTTTTGAACCAGACTTCTGTGGCATAAGGATCAAAAATAACCAGGATGAAATTCAAAAAACAAAATAAATGTCATCAGGAAAAAGAATTAGGACTATCACATTCATAGGCAAAGAGTCTGCACATCATTTTCTTTATTCACTGGCCAGCAATGACAACTTCAAAAGATTATATTTCCATTTGTTTTGACAACAAACACATTCAATCTATAGTTATTAAAGGTAGTTATTTCAATTTATTAGCAGCATTAACACAAATGTTTATTATTTTTAAATGTCAAGCAATGTCTTGTCACTAATTTTAGAACTCATTTAATTTGAACTTGACATTAATATAAACATGACAATGCCATTTTGCCACTATGTACTGCCATCATGTATTTTATTTTCTCATGGGAACTGACAAAATATGATGCGTAATGACAATATTAATATAAACCTATGAATAACAATAAGGATTTATAATAATATTAACATACATAACATCATTTGCATTGAATCTGTCAACATTAATAACTTAGATTTTTTTCC
>NW_009926722.1:131687-141811 GCF_000696875.1 Nestor notabilis
TACATGGTATACATTTTCATGTGTCTATAAATGTCTTCATTAATATACATTTATGATTACTATTAAGCTTATGCATAGTCTAATTTATTATGCAAATAAGGCTTATAACATACACACAAATATAGTGACTCTCCATAAATGACTTTTATCTTTAATAGGTCCTATAAAAAGCACGTAGGTTAAAAAATCAGTCCCATTAATTAAAATTGGTTAGTGTTCTTGAACTAAAAATGTTCATAGTACAGCATGACTATGGAGGTATTAATTACCTGGCTCTATTTATCTATATAAAATCTCTCACAAAAAGCTATGCTAAAAAAGAATTTTTTCAGAACTGATAAAAAAATAATAAAAAGAAAGAGATTTACAGCTTGGAATTAAAGTTTTATGTCTACATACATCCAGGTACAATTGGGAACAATAAGACAGTCACAAAGGCGGTTCTACATGATGCATAGTTGTTGGAGGGCATATGGTACATTTCACTCTTAACTGAGACTTCTCTCCTTTTAGCGGTTTATGTTAGAATCTTAAAAAGATTTGTTAGTCCATCTTGTTTTCTTTAAAGTACAGTTGCTAAAAAAATACAAGGAGGAAAGCTAGTGTCACAGCCATCTGTGAAAAGCTCCAGAGCAATAAATGTGTTGAACTGTGATGAGATCTACACCAGTAATGATGATCATCTCTGGGGAAATCTTCATATGCTGTTGATCTTCTACTGCACTGGACCACCAAACACATCACTAACACTACATGGAAATAAAGCTTTTTTTCTCCTTCTTTTGCTGTTTTTAGGAGGAAAAACTCATCTGAAAAGATTAGTAAATAAACTGTCTCAGGATGAGGATGTGACTGACATCTTTTAGCCCCAAAGAGTTTCTAAATTATCCTTCTCTTCCTGTGAGAGTACAATTAGATTAAATAGTCCCTATTGTGGAGGTTCAGATAAAAGCTATCTGGAAGTGAAGGCTTTGATTCAAAGAGCTGCTTCAGAGCAGCTGTAGGCAACTCATACATCTGTACTGAAACTTCAGTTTGGGTGCTTTCCCGAATGGTGATGCAAGCTAGTAGCTAAAATCCATACAGGTCAGTAATACAGTTACACCTAATGCAGAATTCCCGAGGCTCAGTACCACACTTTCTCTAGCTTGTGTCATCGCTCATTAGCAGATATATCATGTCATGTATGATTAAAAACATTTTAATTAAAAGTACTGTGTCAAAAGGTTAACTATATTATTTGTGCTATTTGATTAAGAGTGCCTTCAGAGAAAAGTTAAGCTGGATTCCTATTTACACCAGAAGACATGTTGTCTTTTAGCTCAGAAAAATGAGTACCATATGCCCTCTCCAACTAAGGGAAAAGAGGAAGGACAGGCTGAGAGAACACTGCTTTTTCTCAGAAATATCTTCAAGGACCCTTTGCAAGTAAGCTTGTGTTGGGATGGGCAGGGGGAACCCCACTCTGGTCTGACAACTTTTGTTGCATATAGGGTACCAGGACAGGCCATGCAGAATGACTGCTGCTTCTGAAAGGGGCTTCCCAGTCCTGCACTGCTGCACGTCTGGCCACTGGGCAACACAACCTGTTTCTCCCCCTTGGTGGCAGCCATCACAGCCAACTTTAACAGCCAAGGGACACAACCAGATTCTGGCAGGAGTAAAGTTGGGAGTGGGATCATTTCCTGCTCCTCCTGATCTGTCTGCTGTTTAAATGGTGGTTTATGTGTGGCTTTCCTGCCAGGGTGAAATGCGGACAACTGTGATTCAGTTGCAGGAAATGCTGTATGCAGATCATACTATGGATGCTGCTGTCACAGCTGTGAATACTGCAGTACCAGGTACTGTTTCAGCAGTTACACAAAAAAGCCCAAACCTGCTAGAAGTAAAATTAATCAACATGTTAAAAGTACTCCCAAGAAATGACACTCACTAGTGGCTTTGGGTTTGGTCCTTTGGGGCCCACATAGCATACTTATTAGACCATCAATGTTTCACTTGGCTTAAGATGCAGTTTACTACATACCTTTAGATAAAGTCGTGCTAGATTTCATGTCATCTTTTGTATCTCAGTTCCTTGTTGTCCTGGTCTGGACAACAATCTCTGGAGTGCAGAATCAACATGGAATTGGCTAGAGAGATTATTTCAGTTCTTATTATTTCATCTGGGTTGAGTGGCATGTTTAATATCATTCAAGATCTTGAAATATGAATCACAGCAGGTGAACCCTAGAAACAATGGAATCCTATGTAGAGAGTGTTTTTGTGTCCTGGTTTTTATTTTATTTTAAAAATATATGAGTGAAACAGTAAAAGGAAAAGTAGATAGTGAAGGAAAGCACAGTGAGATGTCAAAGTCGGATGGAAATGATTTTTTTAGGCATGTAGGTGCAAGGAAGAGATATTTCACCTATCTTTTTCTGAACTACAGTTTTTGTCATTGATGTATTGGTTGTATTCCTTCCACTAGGGTCCTGTGTTGTCTTCAGGAATCTATATGCTGGATCTGTTTCTAAAGTGGGAGTTGGGGTTAACAGCTGAGGAAAACATTCTTTGCTTATGCTCTAGGAACGATATCTCAAGCAAATCTGTCTGCAAATGTATTGACTTAAGCTGTTTATTTTCAAATATGCAAAGAGAAAATCCAAGAACTGCTTCCCCCACAAACCTTCCTTAGAGCAACCTTTAAAGGGTCTTGCTTTAAATCCACAAAAAAAGACTGAAAATCTTGACATAAACCCTTAATGCATGTTCTGTCATATAGAACAATGATAGTGAAAAAAAGTGTTAGGTACAAAGTAGTATGCAGAATAGTAGATTAAACTCTTTAATTGTAGGGTTTCATAGGTATGCAAGTCTTGTTTCTTCATTATTCATTGTGTGGTTGAATTTCTGTAGTTTATTTTCGTTTAATATGCAAATTCTCCTATTACATAGTAAAAGTCATGAATTCCATTAAGAAAATTAAATTTATTTTATAAATCCTATTGATAGATTTCTTCATAGGATAATGAAAATCTACTATATCTCTATTATATAGAAATAGGGTACAAATCTTTGATTAGGTGTTTTTAAACTCTCTTTATTAATTTGTTCAAAATGCCATTTTGACATCACCTATTATACCACTGTAACTTTTATGTATGTAGGCATTTTCAGAACATTTGGAAGTAACTAATCAATGCTTGATTATTCTTGCTTTTTAATGAAAAGTGAAATCTCAGAACTTTCCCATTGTCCTTATAGACTACTCTAAAGCCTGCTGATAAACAGTGTAATTGATTTTAATGGTCTGTAACTCTAAGACTTTATCAGAGGGGGTTAAAGTCGTGGACAAACTGTAAATAGTAGCTTACTTAAGAAGTCAGTGAGAGTGTTATGAAGGGATGACTTTATCAAATTGAAATGAACATTTGAGCTGATGAAACCAATTTAAAGTATTTGGAAATATTTCCTTCTATCTTTGGGTATCGTTTAGTGAGTTTTTGACCAAGTTCAATTTATGCTTTAGATCTTCTTTATTTTACAGCCATTTATAAAGAGCAGGACAAAGCTGGTGGAGAGCAATCATTCTATTCTCAGGAAAACTGGATGATTCTGTTAATATGTCAGCTGCAAAATATTCATGTTAACCTTTACATTGTCCCCTACTGGCTTCAGCATCATCATTAACTGAAGTGTGACTCACTTCCCTGAGGATAAATTGTTCCATTTAAGAGGCCACATCAAGAACGTGACCTGCACAAGCATGGAAGAGGGCTGTGTGGTTTTGCAGATGCCTCTTAAGAAGTGGCATTGGAGCAGGTGATGCAAATAAGGGGAACATAATAACAACGGTTACAACTCCATTAGGGTATACAGCCCAGTTAATTGCTCTTACTCCCATATACCACATGGAATACCCATGTGAGTAAGTGGTGCTGAAAGCAGAGGTACTGAAAAGGCATGAGAAAGCTGCAATCAGCTGAGCTGTCTATCTACTTGGTATAAGAAAGTCTGCAGGTGTTCATATAAATTAAACAATCGGCTGGTCTTCTGCACTATTTTTGGTACTGTTGATCTTCTCCGTGAAATGCCTTTTCATGGACTGTCTCTTTTGTGCAGGAACCTCATGATTTGATGAAATTTAGAACTGTCCTGGCCACGCTGGATTCAGAGCAGCATTATATGTTTCAGTCTCAGCAGTTTATCAGCTCACATTGAAAACAACAAACATAAGGCTTAGATTTTTTTTTTTTATTTTATTTAAGTGAAACTAATGTACAGAAACAGATACATTCATCAGTTAGGTTTTTGCAAACTCTCATATACTCAGGGCAGCAGAAAAAGTAACAGCCTCTGATAGTTAAGTCTGTATAATGCCACAAACTGTGTAATTGATATAATTTAGGACCAATTTCAACAAAAGTGCCACCCTTACCAGGGCTTCTGTGAACTTATGGGCATAGGTTTTTGTGAATCTTGACTTTCATAGTTCCTTTAAATTATAGACTTAAACTAAAAGGACAACATGTTAATAAATATCATTCTATTGCAGCTCAAAAATTGGACCAAAATGATGTTAGGGCTCTGATTCAAACAAAAAAAAAGGGGGTGTTTAAGGGAATACATACCCAGGGTGTCATTATAGCATAATTTTCATCAATCTGAATTGCAAGCAACTGAAGGCAGAGAAAGCAGAGTTTGTCTCAATGTCTATAACAATTTTGGAGACTTTCCCTCTGGAGGCAGTTCAGCTTCCCAAAGAAACCCCTCTGTCTTTGGTCCTTCTGCTTGTTCTTATCCAAATTTACATGCTCTAAGCCACTGTAATATTCAAAGAATGAAAATCACCAATGGGATGTGTTGAGGAAGTGTTGTTATCCTCAGCTTTCATGTGGAGAATTGAATTCAAGACAGAAGTAAAAGGAACTGACCACAGTTTCACCTAGAAAATCTGTGGCACAGTAGGGAATACAATGCAAGGCTTCTAAACCTAAGGTTAATTTCCTAACTTCTGATCCATATAAGCTCCACAATTAGTCTCCTTCCCCATGTCCCAGATGAGCATGCCTAAATATAACTCTAAGATAGTGTGTTGATCCTTGATTTGCTTGGGTTTTCATTGGTTTCCTCCCATTACTTTATTTTTATTCTCTTTTTGTTTTATACAAGGTTTTCCTTTTTCTTAGGAGACAGCACTTAGAATGTAAAGAAACTGATCAGTTAGTTTTTGGGATAGTCAGTTGTAGTGCTCCAAATCCCTGGTGCTGATTCAAATTTTGACGAAAATGCCAACTGAGATGTGAAGTAATTTTGAGATGTGACAAAACCTAATAAGTAAGAAGACACAGTAGAAATTAATTTCACCTTTGCTTTTCAAATGCATAATTGTTAAATTTTAATCTTCAATTAGGGAATAAAGAGAATAGAATAGAATAGAATAGAATAGAATAGAATAGAATAGAATAGGAAGAGGAGAGAAGAAGAGCAGAGCGGAGCGGAGCGGAGCGGATCGGAGCAGAGCAGAGCAGAGCAGAGCAGAGAAGAGAAGAGAAGAGAAGAGAAGAGAGAGTGTGTTCATTCATCCCATTCTTCACCAGATGGGAAGATCTTGTCATACGTTAGTGTTGAAAGGCACTTGAATGCCAGTTCTGTCATCACTAGCTGACCACATTCTTGTTTTCATTGCTTAAGAGACTGGTCTGGGATGACCTCATTTAGATGGAAGAAAAAAATATTCATTCTCAGATAGAATGAGGGCAAATCTAGACATCTTCATCAGCTCAATACACAAGCTCCAGTTACATCAAAGCAAAGTCGTAGTGAGATCAGTAAGGATAGAATTTCTGAAGAAATCTATGTAAGTAAGCGTCTTAAAAGGTTAATGCTCTTGCTGACTAAGACCTACAAAATGAACTCCTTTACAGGCAGGTTTGCAGAGTAGCCTCCTTTGAACCCGTGTGACCACAAAGTCATATAAGAAGTACTTTACCCTGCTTTCTGTCGATCACCCTCCTGACTTTAAATATTCAAAATTTTAATAATCATAAAACATCCAAATGTGAAGAAGTTTCTGCAGTTAACTGAGGCTGACTTGCAAAGCTGTGAGCTTTTTGATCTCCTAAAGATCTGAGAGCATTTTGTAGTTTACACTTGCATAGAGGTGTTTCAAAAGAGATGTGATCGTCTCATGTTCATAAAAAACCATAATGAGTTATTTTTATTTTTTTAAATACACAGAGCATTTTTTGTGTGATTTTTTTCCAGAAAAACCCAAAGGTTTAAGAAACAAAAGATCCAAAGAGCATTTATTTTGAAAGAATACAAGCACACATGCAAATTTTATATTCATATTGTTTCTTTCTTATATAAAAAGCATAAATATTCTACTAAACTGAAGAAATCTAGCTTAATGCCTTTTCTGAATCATACTTTGTCATCTTTAGTGGAATCAAATACATATAAAGCTCAAGGGTCATGAACTTACTGTTAATAGAAGTGATGCAGTTTAAGAAGAAATACTGAAAATTCTGAAGATCTCTATTTTCCATGTGATACTAAGGATAATATTTTCTGTGTGATAATAGCAATAATACTTTCTGTATTATTTTGGAACAATCCATGAATGTTTTAATCAAGTAGAGATCATAATTGAGAGTTAAAAATGAGATGAAACCATTTTGTAAGTCGAAAGTCTTCATTTCTGAGTAATTTCTAGTTTGCATAAATAATCTAGATTACTTGAATTCATCAATAAAGGTTAGGATATCCACATTTGGAAATAATTGAACTTTGCCGAACCAGCAAATACATAATTTCCATTGATTTCCTCCACCCCCTCAAAAGAATAATCAGGTCAGTCAATTATCTCTGTAATATCTGATATGGGAAGAAGATACATTCTCCACACGCTGATTTTCTTCTCTAAAAGTGAAAGAATGAAACATTTTTTTAAAATGAATTTACAAGACTGTGCAGAGTTGGCATTAGTTTCTTATTGTTTTCCAAAAGAATGTTGAGAATGTTGGTTACACTTGAACCGAATACTGTGGTTTATTTTAGAGGCTGTGTTATTCAATTTGGTGTTTAGCTTTCTTTTCATCTTCCCTGTACATATATCCAGTAAGAGCAGAAGTTGCTGGACACTGCTTAAGATTGATTGGTATTTCTTACAGGTGTACTATATGGGTTCCTTTGAGATATGTAATACAGATCTTTCTTGGAGCATGTGTGGCCCCAAAATGATAAAAACCAAAACCTCCAAACTTTCCTGTCCTAACTTCAACAACCATTTTCAAAGAAGCTCTCCAGATCCCTTATCTCATTAGCGCACCCGATGGCTCTGCCCAGCAGCTTTCCCATCTCTCACCAGAGCCCTGGCAGTGCCCGAAATGACTGCTATAAACAATGCGTTTGGCTTTTGTTTCAAGTGAAATATGGAGAGAATGTAATGTTCTTTGAGTATCATATTTTTCTTTACTACAAGCTATTGTCAGCCTGAACATATGTCTAATGAAATGGGAAAGCCTTATGCTTTCTGAATTACTAAGGTCATTTTACTTACATACAACTATTAAACAACATATAGTGATAAAAGTAGGTACATATGTAAACCACATATAAGTTTATAGAATTTAGGAAATTCCAATACCAAGATTGTCTGAAGAAATATGAGCTTTTTTCTGCATTAATTGTCCACTTTGTAGACTTATAGAATCATAGAATAGTTCGGGTTGCAAAGGACCTTAAGAACATCTAGTTCCAACCCCCCTGCCACAAGCAGGGACACCGCACACTAAACTATGTCGCCCAAGGCTCTGTCCAACCTGGCCTTAAACGCACCCAGGGTTGGAGCATTCACAACTTCCTTGGGCAAACTATTCCAGTGCCTCACCACCCTCACTGTGAAGAACTTCTTCTTATATCTAACCTAAAGTCCCCCTGTTTAAGTTTAAAGCCATTACCCCATTAGGGACTAGAGTCCCTAATGAAGACTCCCTCCCTAGCATCCTTGTAGGCCCCCTTCAGATACTGGAAGGCTGCTATAAGGTCTCCACACAGCCTTCTCTTCTCCAGGCTGAACAGCCCCAACTTTCTCAGCCTGTCTTCATACGGGAGGTGCTCCAGTCCTCTTACCATCCTTGTGGCCCTCCTCAGGACTTGCTCCAACAGCTCCATGTCCTTTTTATGTTGAGGACACCAGAACTGGACACAATACTCCAAGTGAGGTCTCACAAGAGCAGAGTACAGGGGCAGGATCACCTCCTTTGACCTGCTGGTCATGCTTCTTTTGATACAGCCCAGGATACTGCTGGCTTTCTGGGCTGCAAGCGCACACTGCCTGCTCATGTTGAGTTTCTCATCAATCACCACCCCCAAGTCCTTCTCCGCAGGGCTGCTTTGAATCTCTTCTCTGCCCAGCCTGTAGCTGTGCCTGGGTTGTGTCGACACAGGTGTAGGAGTTTGCACTTGGCTTGGTTAAACTTCATGAGGTTGGCATCAGCCCACCTCACAAGCATGTCCAGGTCCCTCTGGATGACATCCCTTCCCTCCTGCGTGTCAACTGAGCCACACAGCTTGATGTCATCAGCAAACTTGTTGAGGGTGCACTCAATCCCACTGTCCATGTCACCGACAAAGATGTTGAACAAGACAGGTCCCAACACCGATCCCTGAGGGACACCACTCGTTACTGGTCTCCACGTGGACATTAAACCGTTGGCCACAGCTCTTTGTCTGTGGCCATCCATCCAGTTCTTTATCCACCAAGTGGTTCATCCATCAAATTGGTGTCTCTCCAATTTAGAGATAAGGAGGTCATGTAAGACTGTCCAATGCCTTGCACAAGCCCAGGTAGATGACGTCAACTGCTCTGCTGCTGTCCATCAGTCCTGTAGACCCATTGTAGAAGGCCACCAAACTGGTCAGGCAGGATTTCCGCTTAGTGAAGCCATGCTGGCTGCCACCAACCACCTCGCTGTTTTTCATGTGCCTCAGCATTCTTTCCAGGAGAATCTGGTCCAAGATTTTGCTGGGCACAGAGGTGAGACTGACTGGTCTATAGTTTCCTGGGTCTTCCACCTTCCCCTTCTTGAAAATGAAATATGAACTATACCGCCTTGCTTCTCCTGCAGAATACTGTTTTCTGCGCCTTATAAGAGTTCCAGCCTTCAGATCATGTTATGCTTTTTCCTACTAAGTTAAAAACAATCCTACTTCTAATTGCATTTACATTAACGGTACTTAGAATGTCAAAAGAAGGACTAAACTTAAGATCAATTTCAAGTGAGGGGGACCAATGTGACTCCACTTCAGCTGGAAACATGGAATGTATTGATCTATCTCCATCTGTAACAACCTGTACATTTACAATTCTCTGTTTTAAGATGAAAAACTAATGTAAATACTGGAGGCTATATTCACAAAGAAGATGTGAAGTGTGCATAGGCTTAATATAGGGTATGATTGGAAGATCCAGACTAGAGAAGATTGCATTTGATCTGGGACTGGAAGGTTATATTTCCATTGTTTTGTAAAACTAGTGTCTGGCTTAATAGGTACTGTTTAAAGTCAGGGCTGTGCAATAGCAGGACAGTATTATGTTCAACACTTACGTTGTATCTTTGTACCATGCTGAACCAAAATGTGTGGATGCAGGAGTAGTTAGCTTGATGAGTTTGTATCTGGCCCTTGTAGAGTATAGATGAATAAGACGTTTAAATGTTCCTTTCTGTTTCATTAGCATTCACGTATCCATTCAGCCCTTAAAAACCTAGATGCTTCTTAAATTCTGTTAGTAATTTTTCTTTAGTGCCACTTTTGGATGTGTTCGTTATGATCCAAGCCATAGAATCATAGAATGGTTTGGGTTGAAAAGGACCATAAGATCATCCAGTTCCAACCCCCCTGCCATGAATAGCAACACCTAGGACTGTAGTGATAGGACAAGGGGTAATGGCTTCAAACTTCAACAGGGGAAGATTAGATTAGATTAGATATAAGGAAGAAGTTATTCACAGTGAGGGTGGTGAGGCACTGGAATGGGTTGCCCAAAGAACTTGTGAATGCTCCAGCCCTGGGGGTGTCCAAGGCCAGGCTGGATGGAGCCTTCGGCCACATGGTTTAGTGTGAGGTGTCCCTGC
>NW_009926723.1:0-19981 GCF_000696875.1 Nestor notabilis
AAATTAGAGATTAAATTTTCTCTCCTTTGTGTAGAGCAATATCCCTGTATATCCCTGAATGCGATGCAATGGATTGTTGGTGGCTGAAGGTAGCACTCAATATGAATGAGCAAGGTAGGTTCTAGCTGGCTCATGTTAACCTTCTCATCAACCGACACCCCCAAGTCCTTCTCCACAGGGCTGCTCTAAATCTCTTCTCTACTCAACCTGTAGCTGTGCCTGGGGTTGTGCCAAGCCAGGTGTAGGACCTTGCACTCGGCTTGGTTGAAGTTCAGGAGGTTGGCATCTGCCCACCTCGCAAGCATGTCACGGTCCCTCTGGGTGGCATCCCTGAGCCACACAGCTTGGTGTTGTCAGCAAAATTCCTGAGGGCGCACTCAATTCCACTGTCCATGTCACTGACAAAGATGTTGAACAAGACAGGTTGACAAAGAAATTTTATCATCCATAGCTCAAATTGATTAGTTTCATTACGTGTTTTGAATATGCAGTGCTTTGATTATTTGGATGCACCCAACCATCTCTACTTATGACGTTGCTTCTGACTATGGAAAAAAACCTCAAACAAAAGTTCTTTCCTTAAGTAGCTTCCAGAACTTATATAGCAGCTTGATTTATGCTAATTTGTTTATTAGTTCATCTTTTTAATAAAATCCTTATTTATTGTAACCTGTTTGAGATATGCTCGGCAAATTACAAAAGTACAGGTAATCCTCTACAAGCAATATGCATGTTGCATGTCTCTTCTTCCTAAAATAGTACCATACTTTTCTCAGGTTGTCTCAATGATACAGAAATGTCCTTCTAGTGCAGGTTTGCAATACTGTAGCAATCCTTTATCAAATTGCAAAGAAACATAACTTTACTGATTTACCTTGTTTCTTGAGAAATCTTCTAGAAATGATTCAGGGCTTCAATTCTTCAGCATATTTTGCCATTCCAAGCTGAGACTACTGCAGCCCTCTCCAGAAGTAGATCCCAGGAATATGGTGGATATTGGGCCTTGATCTTTGTGTCTGCTCTGTTTCACAGTTTACTTTGAATGGCCCCTTTTGTCTTCAGCTTTTCAGTTTCAGCCACTTTTCCTTCTGAACCTTCATAATTTCTTCCATTCAGAGTCAAAGGAACATTTGTTCTAAATCAGGTTTTAATCTCTGAAAGCCAAATCATGCTTCCTACTCCTAACACAAACTTTTTATCTAAGGATTTACAGAATTCTTGATTATATTTTTTCTGAACTCGGTTTCTTAGGTTATCCATGTTCTTATAAAAAATAAACTGTAAGAAACAAAATCATCACCTTCTCTATAAAACAGAGGTATATTAATTGTTAGCTATGGCAACATAGCTATAGTAGTGAAGTAGTAAATTAGAGCAAAAGTACAACAGAACGTTGTAATGATCTCCACTTTCATGTTCATTTTATTGTCAAAACTTGCAAGTCAATAAATATACATTTTATCAGTGGAGAGAAGTATACTAGGCTTTCAGCTCTCTCAGGACTGTAAAGAGCTTAAAGCTGGCACAGTGAAGTAGACACTTGTAAAGAAGGATTTAGTTAAGTGCTACTTAAAGGTTAATGAATTTTACCCAGAGACTGAGTAATCTTTTGGACTGGCACTGAATGGTGTATCTGACTCAGTAACTTGCTGCACGGTTAGATTATCAGGATGCCTACATTACTGCTACTTAAATACTATCTTTATCCCTCTCTCTTTTTTCTTTCTGAAATTTCAAAAAAAAAACCTACCTAATTATAGTCAGAAAATATGTATTAAAATGACCTTTACATTTCATATTTTGTAACTAAAGCACACTGAAGTTAATATGAATCTTTCCATTTACTTCAGAGGATTTTGCATCTAGCCCTAGAGATGTTTTTTAGAATTGTCTTGTGGTTTCTTCTGCTGAAATTGCCTGACTGTGAAGTTTTAAGTCAGGAAGCTTGGGGGTGGGGTGAGGGGTGCTAAAAAGGAAAAAAAAAAAAAAAAAGATAAATGCAAGGAGAAACCCCTCAAATCCTATCAAAGATCACAGTGGAACCCAGTCTAGTGGGATACATCAAAACAGTATTTCTCGGACTTGTACATAGGCTGGTGTCTTGAAAGCATGGTATTTCATCCAAAGTCTTGGCTCCTCAGGTAAATTTCACACTGCTATTAGTTTACAGAAAACAGAAAATCTTTTCCATGCACAATGTTATCTTATAAAAAGTGTCTTATAGTTTTACTGGTATCAATCCTCCAATTAACCAATGCAGCAGTCTTTAATTTTCTTGGTCATTTCCAGCTGATAAACTCATATCTTCTAGCAGAAGTTCTTGTCTTTAGACCCGAAGCATATGACTTGCATTTTGCAGTGCTTCAGCCTGGACCTAAAGGTAACTCATTGGATCTGTTAACTTACCACCATCAGCAACACTGTCCTACTTTTTGGTCCAATCCACTGTGATGGTCAAGAAACCATCACAGTTTTTTGTATGTGTCTTAAAGCAATTCAAAAAATGGAACTGGCAGCTCGTTATCACTCGGGCAAACGGCTGGGTGGCAGAGCAGAATTCAGCTCCATCAACGTGGGGGATGTTTCCCTGTGTTGTCTGCCCTGAGGCCATGAACATAACTGCCCAGACACAGCGGTACAGACACTGCGGCACCTGTCAGGGCACAACGTAAACAGGGTCTGAGGGTTTACCTGACAGCCCAGTGGATGACTGTCACCTGCAGAAGGGTTCTGAGAGAGCCTGGCCCTATAAAAAGGCAACCGGCCTGCAGCCGTGTGGCGTGTGTTTTCTCCATTCTGTATTTCAGCAGACTCACTGACTACAGGGACTGAAAAGCCCACAAGTACTGCAACTGAAAGAATTTCCATCCGCTGAGATGTCACTGGATTCACAGAGTGGTGAGTCTATTTCTCAGTTCTCTTTCCTTATTTCCTTTCTTTTTTTCTCCCACTACTTCTAATCTTCTTTATAAGAATAGGAACCTGCCAAGACTTTTATTCCTTCTGACACTATTTTAGGGAAATTTTATTAATTAATATTTCTGGAGGGCTCGTGGTTTCTCCTGTGAAGCCACAGGATTTCCTTTATTGTGCAGATCGTGGTAAAAGATCAGTTACCTGCACCTGCCAGGAAGGATTGGATATTGCCACAAAACCAGAAAATTAAATCAGTTCTATCATTGACACGCAAGGAATTCAACGAGTTATTTCTCTCCTTCATTTCTAAGTCCTTTACCTCGTAAGAACAGCTATCTTTCCATCACTGAGTTTATTACTCACTTTAGAACCCATGTGCAAATTCCACTGCTCTTCAATTAAATAATTTCTCAAATAAGCCTATAGCTAAATAGCTTAATAAAATCCAATTTATGCACTCTTTCTGAACTTAATCTATCCCTAAAAAAGATTGTTATGAAAGATACCAGACTGATCTGGCATGTTCTAATTTGGATGAACATATATTATGTTATATCTTATTTCTTACTTGTTCTTTATCTTTACTTTTTAATTTCTAAACCAGCTATGCCCTTAATGAGGTTACATTAATGAACATTTCCTATGCCCTTCCCTTCCTGTGTTAGTAGGTTTGGTATTTTCCAATCATACAATAAAAGTTCAAACCTATAATATAACGTGTTAGCTTGGTCAGAATTTGGAATTGGGGTCATCTAATTTCTCTTACAGGAAATAAAAGAAAACCTTCTGTGAAAGGTGTAAGAAAGTATGGACAAGGTATAGAAAAGACCAGCTGCCAAAAAAAACCAAAAACCAACCCAGAAAATGAGGTGCTGGTGAGAGCCTTTCTCCTGTAAACCATAGTGTCCACGGTAACAGTCCTAACTGGCTGATCTGGGATTGCCTTGGTTTTAATGAAGTGACATTTTCCGCCTGTTTTAAAATAGCTCAAGAGTACTGTAGTAAACACTTCTCACATATTCAGGGTAAACATTGTGAAGAGATGCTGGTCGGGTTTTTGTTGCAGTCATCTAAATATGATCAAACATGCAGGAAGGATTGTGGTTTTTTTTGTTTGGTTTTTTTTTTTTGGTCAACCTAAATATGAAGGTGGAAAAGATGGTAAATAGTATGGCTAATGAGAAGAAATATTTGAAATGGAGTAATTATGCAAAAAAAATTAACCCCTCCTCTGGGAAAAAAAAAAAAACAAAACCAAACCTAGACTCGCACTCCCCTGCCCCCAAGTCTTTTCCTTCTATTATAAATATGTTATACTCCAGATCTCAGGATCTGAGAAATTTCAGACTCAGTACTGAGCTCCTGTGGTTCTGAATGCCTCTCATAGAAACTGCTCTTTCCATAATTCCCAGTGTTTTTAACTATGTACGCCGTATTAGTACATTTTCTTAATATGGGGCAACCTGTTTACACTGAAATTGCATTCAAAAGAAACCCTGAACTTCTTAAATGCCATGTTTACATCGGAGACTAAGGAGGAAAATCAACTGTCTGGAGACCAACAAAAGGAAAGACTCCTGAGAAAATTTATAATTAAATCTTCTTCAACATGCTTGAGTGGAGTCAAGAAACTCTCTCCCCTTTACTTCAATGGGTTTCATAATCATGTGATGCTCATCTTCATCAGGAGAAAGGGAATTCTGCTCTTTTCTACACTGATTGTGATTCTCCCCCTTATTTTTAGTAGAATTTTGTGCCCTTTGTGCAGTGACCATCCGTAACAATTTGTGTTAAACCTGTGGAACTACAAAGGTCCTCCCCCACACTTTGTTGTCAAAATTTTGTCATATAGTTGCAGCATCTCTGCAAGCCTTTCAGTCAAAATGAAGAATGTTGTTTATTTAATTTTGAAAAAAACATAGAAGAATTTTATGTAGGTATCAAATTAAGACATTGGAGAGGTGCAAAAATACCTTGTTCAATAGTTATCTATCCAACCATTAAATCTGTTTCCTTGTGCATTTAACTTGTGTACAGAATTAGGTAGTGATTCTAAGAAGAAAAATAGGATATAATCACATAGTCAAATAATATGGCTTAATACAGATGCACAAGGGACCACAATATTTATTGAGCTGAGTTCGCTTTTCATCTTAAATAATATTATTTTAAAATTGTTGTGTATAATTTTCAAAATTCTTTTCACATGAAACTTCCCATGTGCAGTGAAGAGCATTTGAACCCTTAAGTGTTTCAGCAGGCACTGCTTTTATTTGAACTGGAGGTTGGATTTAGTTGACTGGTAACCAGAACAGATTATTTTGGTCATTTGTTGTTTGAAACATTCTCAATCTGATGTGCCAACACAGCAGATCATATTTAGAGATTGTCAAGCTCATAGGGCAGATGAATTTTCTTGTACATTATTCCTACTTAGTGCCATGCATTTCTAATGCCATTAGTGCTTTTGTGGTGATCTGGAACATCCATGTGTTTCTTCTGACACTTTGACTGAAGTGACTTACATATTCATATGTAAGAAAAGAAATAAACAAAAATTCATGGGAAAGCTTATAGACTGTTTAGTAGCCTGTAAGCCCTCTCACCTGTCAAAAGCTTGCTGTGGTCACAGATCCACTGAACTTGCAAATGATAGGAAAAAGAACCCATCACCAGCTGATACCTCAGGAAAGTAAATGTAAACAGATTTCTCCTACGGAAAAAAGAAACTGTCATTTCATTTGTGAAGGAATTGGCATCCATAGAAGACAACCACAAAGTTCATCAGTTACAGAACTGACTAATTTTTGAGAGATAAAGCTTGCCTTTTTTCCCATGAGTAGAGAAGGATTGTTGTGTGGCAGAACTGTGTTCTTTTTTGACCACAGCAGGAGGTTTGCTGCCCAGACAAAATGGTTTGGAAAGTCTTAAAAGTAGATCAGACCTGTTGCGGTTTAGCAGCTAGTGGAATAAACCTGTACCTAATGTGCAAACAAAGCAGGATATGTACCCTAACTTGTTAGCCACAACTGCAACTTTTAACTGCCTCCAGAGCCGCTGCTTCCATTTAATGTAATGTTTCCATTATCCAAACTGTCTTGGGCTCGAATAAATAGGGACTTCATGGTACTTTATGTTCTTTTGTGTCCCAACAATTAATTCCTGTTTCAGTGCCAGGAATCTTTAATTTCCACATACAGGAAAAAGTGTTGAAATCATCTTGCTGTTCATTGTCAGGTTACTGAACCTAAACTCTACACTATTTTCCACAATAACTAATACAGTATACCACATGAAGAAAAACTGCTGGCAATTGCTTGTGTCTTAAGCAACAGGTGAAGTACAAACCTCCCCATACTGTTGTACAATTGTCTGGAATACCCTAATAAGAGTAAGTAAAATGTATTAACTGCTATGCTCACGGAAGTAAAAATGGAGATGGAGTCAGTTGGGCACATAATCACATAGTTGAGCTGTTATATTTGCTATCGTTTTAGTAAAAAGTGTTATTTGACACATCCCTTTAAATACTAAACATTTTGTACATCAACTGCCTCCACATACATTTTCAGCAATTTAACCTACAAGCTGAATATTTTGGTGGTTTTAGTTGAAAACTGAAGACATTCAAAGGTTTATTTTTTTTTAAACATATTTTGTAACCATATGTTATATTTTTACTGGAAGGCTGGAAAAAGTATTTTTACACCCTGGTGAATAAAAACAGATTATTTAGAAGAGCATGCACAAACACAGTTTATCAGTTTTATTTCCAGAAAGGGAACATAAAATTTGTGAAATTTGTTGGTTGAGGTTAAAACAATGCTACTTTTAAAAGCTAGAGCTGAACTTTTTACTGTGTGGCCAGTTATATGGTCTCAAGTTCCTAGCTAAATACAGGATACTCACTTTCTTGTTCAAAAGGTGTGTACATCTGGATAACTCACAGATGCTCCTTTCTGTCATGCACACAAGCTAAGTCTTGCCCTTAACTCCTGGAATGTTTCTATGTCTTCTTAGGAAAAATTGTCAGATTCATGGTTGTCCTGTTTACAACTTTATAGCTCACATAGGCATTTTTATGACATGGGCTAATCAGTTTTTGCTTTACATTGACAAACATTTACTGAGGAAGTCAATAAAAACAGAAGTACTGCACTAAAAAGAAATGGCCTTAAGCAGTGATGTCTGTGTGCTTGTTGCTCTACTCTTGAGCTTCTGCCTCTCATGGCAACCATACTTCTTCATCAAGGGAAGGTAAGAAAAGACAAAGCCCAATAGGGAAATGAATTGACATCTCTGATGGTTGTCCATTACTGTCTGCTTACAGTTATTGGAGGAACAAGATGAAAATGCATTTAAAAATGAAAATCTAATAGAACTTTGAACCTTTATAAAATTAAGCTATATTTTGTTCTCATCATGCTTCTTTTTTACTGTGTCTGTTTTTGACCCCATTTCCATGTCTCCCCTCTCTCTGCACCTTTTTCACCTTCTTTAGCCACCTCCATTTCCTTCTAAGTGACAATGCTAAATAGCTGCAGAAAGAGCTACCGCTGTCTATAAAATTGATCAAGGTTCTTTAGTAGGTTAAGGAAGACGATACCTCTGGTGTCTTCTTTGCTTTATGCTGTTAAAATGTGCCCATAAAGTCTCCATCTAGGTTTAAGGGAATTGCACAATCTGACACACTTCTCCTAATTTGCTATTCTAGTTTCCATTCACTTTTCCCAATGGCAGTGTTTTAACTCCCTATGTACTTTACTGGTCTTTTAATAAGAAATTAAACATACACATTTGTTCTGTATTCAGTCTAGATATGCCCCTCTCACATGACGAAGTAAAGACTTATCCTAGGAATACAGCTGGGAAGAAGTGGCTTGACTATGTGCATCCTCTCATGTGAACTGATGCTATTAGCTGTACCCCAGCCAGGGAATACTGGGTAGGCACACATCAGCCACAGGGTAGAATAACAAGGAATGTAGGCTGAATACATTATTTTAGCAGGCCAGGTTTTTCCTGTGTAACACTGTTCAAGATAGATCAGTTTTAACGTGGGGAGGGAAATACAGGTAATCAGTGAAATAGTACAGAGGAACTGAAGACATCAATTGATGGTGTCATGTTTATTACAGTGAAAACTGAATCTAGTAAATACAAGCAGGAATCAAGTTTTTATTGATAGATGGAATATTTTTGTGTTTATGCTGTAAAAGAAAGGGCAAGGGTGTGTGAGGGCTATAATATGAGAGGAATATTCACACAGGTGAGTAAAGTTGAAAGACAAGAGCTGTTCAGGTGGTAAAAGCTAAAGAACAAAAAGGATGGGAGGGAAGCCAAAGGAAAGAAGAATGGTGTGAGATTATATTGATGTTTTGGTTTGGGTTTTTTGTTATCCTTCATGAAAAGCCAGTGACATCTTGTGATAATAGTGAAAAGGTGCGAGAAGCTTGAGAAGGAAGTCAAAGCTGGTATTTAGTTTGCCAGTCATGTATGAATTAATCTCAAACAATGGAGAAAAAGTATTTCTTAAAACTAATGAAGCCCATGATCTGGGCCATGTTGTGATTTGGATAGCTGAAAGATATGTAGGACTCATGGTTATTATCTATGGGGTTAAATAACATTTTCTGCTTTTTCAGGGTTTTCCTGTGTGGTGCTGAATCTGATGTACAGAAAATGGGAACATGGATTTCCCAAAGGTCAGCATGTATTAAGTAACAAACACTAAAATGAGAGCATGTAATAGAAGTGAGCTGTTTCACTTAATGTTCTTAACAGAAAACACACTAATTCTGTAAATATTTTAATTTTTAGAATTTTTCTTCTTCATTAAACACATTTCACTTTCTCATTCCTTTAGATAAGTTTAATATTTCACTTTAATTCAGCACTGAAATGATGTCATGTTTAATTAGTTCAGCCTCCCACAGAGTCATGATTGCACACAATGTTTTAAACTGTTACTAATATTCTATGATACATTTAGTCTTGCAAATTTGTTTTGTGGAAGACCTGGTGCTAGAACTCACATTTGATTTAAATATTTTTGGATACGGGAGATTTAAGCAGGAGCTCTGGTTTCTGCACTTTGTTCCATTAAGAAGCATAAGGGTTCTCAGCAAAGAAGGTAAAAAACTCCATCCAATCGTGCATTTACTTATGAATATTTTAGGCTGTTTTGTTACTTCCATGACACCCATTCCTTGGAATTAATTCAAGGATCTGCTGCCTGTTGTTAAGCTCTTTGTATTCTTTACTTAAAGAATATAAAATGTTATTTTTGGGTGGGTGGTAACTGGTGGAAAAGCAGGCAAACAGAACATGGTTTTCTTCATAGAATGAGGAAAAAAAGAAAATTCTGCAAAAACAGCAGAGTTCATTCTTTATTTGTTGCCTAGCTAGTGCTGGAAGGCGGTGCTCTGCTATGTCAGGGCACTCATATGGTGTAAGCTAGGATGCTAAAGATAATAAGGTGGTGGTTTTTCTGAATTTTGGCAGGTTGATTTGACTTTGCATAGAGGTAGCATATGATTCATTCAAATTTTGCACTCATTTGAATCAAGTTGCTCATTGTTTCCATTGTCATAGAAAACTCACGCTAGAAACTATTTCGTCTGTATTCAGATGTTAACTTTTATGGCCAGAGATCCAATAAAATTAGTGTCTCTCATAGTCTAAGCTTGTGCTTAAAAGTGAAAAATGCTTGGCTCCTTTCACCTTGTTTATCCTCTACATGCCTAAATGTTTTGGATGGAAACACACTGCTGAAATATAAATAACATTTGCTTTGCTCAAGCTGTTGAGGTTCTCTCTCCTACCATATCAGCCCAATCTTCACAAAAATAAGAAGCAGTGACAAGAGAGCACTGCCCACTTCAAAGGGATTTTGGGGCACTAGTGAAAGGTCACTCATTCATGTCCAGAAATGTTGCTGGTGACTGGGGGGGTCCTGCTTTTTATGTAACACAAAGTCTAGAAGAAAGTTACTTCCTGGCTTCATGTTAGTGTCCATAACCAGTTGTTCACCACGTGAGAAAATGGTGCATTTTCACGTTCTTTGCTGCCAGAGATCCTTTTGTAGACCCCCATTTTAATTATATTTAAGGGGCTACAAAGTCCCCTTTTTTGTTTGTTTCACTTTCAACAAGAATCCACTGTAAATGTTACAGCTTTGAAGATTAAACTGGGCACGACCTAATTGTTATGGAAACCCCTCTGGGATAAAATGAAAAACAAGGGGAGGGAACACTGATGATTGTTAATATATAAAAGTAAGAATATTAAATATCATTGATCTAGGGCAACTGATACCACCTCCCTGTTTTATTTATTAGCAAAACGGTGGAAAGGAGATATCTCTTAATTTGCCCCCTGGAAAAAAAATACAAACACAGTTGCTACTTTGCAGTTATGGTCCATTAGTCATATTAGCTTGGCTAATGCAAGAAGGATTATTATTGTACTGAGCCCCATCTACAACAGCCGTAACACAGTGTAGTCATTCCTAGTATGGATGTTACCACTGTGATACCTCAGAAGCCTCATAACCAAGGTTAAACCATAAACCGTGATGGTTTAACCTTGCTAGCTGTCTGGTGCCCACCCATCTGCTCTCTTACTCCCCTTCTTCAGCAGGACAGGGATATTAAAAAAGATGAAAAGCTTGTGGATAAAAACAAAATTGGGGACATTTCTCACCAATTACTGTCACAGGCAAAAGAGACTTGATGTCTTCTCACAAGGGCTGCCCCTTGCAGCATCCACCCCACAGCCAACATCTTGACACATACACCATATAGAAACAGTTAAGTTCCTAACATCTTTCTGCAACATGTTGGATGTTTTTTCTATGGATGACCACTCTGTCATATAATCCAACATTCAACTGTTATTATAATTGGCTGGTTTTGCCCAGCCCCTAACAGGATGAAATAGAGCAAGGGTGGGATGCTTACCCCACACCCTGGCTGCACATCATGTGACTATGAAGCTGCTGGGTACAGTGTGGTGGCCAACCAGAAATAAAATCTTTCTCTGAAATCTTTCTACAGAAGTTCTGCAGAAAGTTAAATCCTGTGAGTTTAAATCCTCTTCTCTCAGTGAACAAGGCACTTGAGCTCAACTGAAACAGCTTTTATCCAATCTATCTTTGTCATCATCGACAGTTCTCATAAAGAGATGCAGTTTTTCCTTGTCTGGTGACTCTTTCTACTTTGTGTCTGACACAGTCCATCCACATCTTGTCTGCTGTAGTTTTCATCTGACAGCAGGAGGTGGAACATGAAGGAAGGCAGGGTGAGGGTAAAAATGTTTTATCAAGTGGAAAGGACCAGAGCAGAACAGGAGCAGTGAGTACATGTGCACAGTGTATTTTGGTAAATCATAAATAATGAACTGCCATCCCCTGACACTTCAGTTATCTCTTTAAACCAGATTTAATGAGATATCTTCACAGATACAGATCTATGTTTTTAACTTAGGTGTGACAGTATCTTGTAGTCTGTATAGGTAGTCTGTCATGAGTGTGAGGGAGGCCAGGATACCTATCTGCATTGTTTTAAATGCTTGTTTTAAACCATATAGGTGCAATATGAAATAATAAATTATTAGTTCAGTCTTTCACTGCACATGACACATACATGCAGTGTAGATTTCATCCTAGTAGTTATACGCAGTGGGTGTAGTTCATTACAGTTTAATGAACCACTAGACCATAGCATGTCCTTCTATCTAGGCACTGCATGAAAAAATAGGTTTGTTTTCTTGTTCTTTTTCACATCCCTGCCTTTTTTTTTTTTTAATCAATGGAAAACATTTATAGATTGTTTCTAAAGCAAAACAGAAAAAAAAAATACTATAAAGCCCAGTGCAGTTCATTCTTACTTGTGAAGCTGAGCAGCGAAGTGTAGAGTTCTGCCATTTAACTCCTGCCTGCAAAAGCAATATTCTCAGTAGGTCACAGTAACCTGATGATGTCTGCTTTCTTGAATTGACTTTGCCATTTAGTAGGAACAGTAAGTAGGCCAGGTGGTAAAGACATACAAAACCCAAATCTCGTTATTAATGCATCCCTCTGCTCTCTGTACTTAGAAATCTCTTGGCATTGTTCAGTTCCTATCAGGTTTTGGGGCTTTTTTTCCCCCTAAGTATGCATTACACAATATGTAACATTCTAGCTAATGTCTTTATGTCTCCCACCTAGGATTTTTTAAAATTGTCTTTACAACAACCACTTTATATATATATATATATAAAAATGCAAATATGTATTTATATTTGCATACATTTATTTCTTCATGTTTGTATGAAAGCTGAATTTGTTGGAGTATAACATCTCTCACCTTCTGGGGATAGAAGACCTGCATAATTGGGGGATTTTTTGACATGTGCCAGAATGTAAGTTTTTATTAGTTAAGAACCTCATGAAAATGCAGCTAATTGACAGTTGACTGCTTCTTTCCATCTTAATTATTAAGCTTCAGGAAATAATGAATAAGAGCATTGAGATTTGTTTCTCTCTAAGTAGTACACCGTGTGCACAACACCAAAAATCACAGTAAAATATTTCCCTAATAATGTCAAGAAGTAGTCATGGGCATTCTGCCTTCAGGAAGCGATTAGGAAATTTTTCCAGAGGGGATATCTGCTGAAACCGCTTTGCAAAACAAGTTAATCAGAATGGGTAGGAATTAATTTTTTGCCTCACCTTCAGAGACATTTTTCATCTAGTTTATTTACAAAGAAGGAAGGGTGCAGAGCCTTCTCTAAAGAAGATAATGTGAAAATTAAAAAAATGGTGTGTCCATTTGAAGGTATAAAGACACATTCAAAAAGTTGCTTTCATGTGAGTGAAGGATGTGTCTTGATATAAACCAAACAAAAATATTAAGAAGTTGTTTGAAAATACCTCAGCAATAGAGAAGATGTCTGAAAATGTATGTGTGACAGGGAGAGGGGGAAGGTCAGACTCAGTATGTCAACTTGCTACTGGCAAACTCATTACAGAGTAGGACATTACTTGTTCCTGTACTTGACATTACATCTGTCTGGTGCCATCAGAGAACAAGGGGGTCAGCAGGTTATATGTAAAGTAAAATATAACTAAAGCTACAAAAAATACCTAACTTTGGGCCCTTGGGACTGGAAAGTTTCTTTGTTGAGAATTAGAAGACATTAGACCTGTTGAAGAAGAGAAGGCTCAGGGAGGACCTTATTGGTCTCTACAAATTCCTGAGAGGAGTGTGGAGACAGGAGGTGAGTGGTTTCTTCTCCCAAGTAACAAGTGATAGGACAAGAGGTAATGACCTGAGGCTGCACCAGGGGAGGTTTAAACTGGATATTAAGAAAGATTTTTCCACCTAAAGGGTAGTCAGGTATTGGAAGGGGCTGTCCAGGGAAGTGATGAATTCACTGTCCAGCGAAGTGTTCAAAAAATGTGTAGACAAGGCCCTCAGTGACATGGTTTAGTGGTAGCTTGGCAGTCCTGGGGTAAGATGTGATCTTAAAGGTCTTTTCCAATCTAGTTGATTCTATGATTTATCAGACCATAGTGTTTGCTGTTAGGTTCATTCTCCTCTTCTAACTCCTCTTGCTCTGAAGCACTGGTAGATCCAGGCTTATGATTTCATACTCAGTCCAGGAGGGGAAATTAATAATGATGACTTGTGGGCTGAAATTGTTTAGCACAAAGCTGAAGCAGTTGCAGAAAAGGTTGCAAAGTTGCCTCATTTTGTCATCTTTAGAGGAGAGTCATAACACTTTGAACATTGCAGAGATACTGTTAGTTCTGTGATGCTGGGAATTCTGCTCTGGAATAGTGGAGATGTACATACACGCATTAGTTTGGGAGGTTAATGGTAAACAGGGAAAGGAGTTACTTATCTGATAAACTGGGTGCACTTTCAGACATTCATGGGGAAAATTGGTATTTTCTGATGCCTGAACTCTATGTATAAAAAGAAGTGCGATCATATGTGAAGCAAAGAATAGCTTCATCTTCCAGAAAGGCACTAGAAGTGCTCTGTAGTTTTGTGATTAAATATTTTTGGGAGTGATTAGAGTTAGAATATCAGTAGCTATTTCACATGACTAAGCACATGGAGTAAGGCCACATGCATGTTTAGTATATTATATGACGTATATTTATCTCTGCCCTATGAAGAAAGACAGAAAGAAAAAACCTAAAAATGTTTTTTTCTCTCCTGTCCAGTTCTAGCCTATAAAAATTGGTAAGATTTTAGAATATCTCTGTACAATTACAACCAAACCTGCAAGAAGTCCTGTTATTACAGGGCTAAAGTCCTAAGTGTTACTGCTTGGCTGCTACTGCCCACTTTGAGGTACCAAAGTATGTTTGAGTCCAACTCACATAAATAAGTAAACAGCAAACTTAGGATAAATGTTTAATTGCAGTTCAAAACAAACACATTAAAAAAAATCACAGTTTGCTTCAGCCAGCCTCTGCTCCTTCAGCCAGCTCTGGCTGGGAAATATACACACCTGCTTCTTTTCCATTACTCTTAACCTTTTGAAGGTACAGCCTTCCTAGTGGGAAATTATGTTAGCTGGTGGTTGCTTGTTCTTGGTGCAATAATCTTTTGCTCTTCCACTTAATGGATGAAGAGTAAATTTTCTCTTTATAATCAGACTTATTAAACTTTGCGATATTGCTCCTCTTTGACAAGAGATTATCAAAAAGATGATGAGACTCTAGAAAGCTGCCATCCACTGTATGCTCTGAGGGTTGTAGCAAAAGCTGTCCAAATAGCACTGTGCATTAAATCAGCTACTCATACCATCTACATAGTCTGCTTAGGAGACCTCAGAGTAGGTCATGATCTGAGCTTTGAAAGTAAATGGAGATGATAAGTAAGAACATATTAGGTTCAGGAACTCATTAGTGCAGTCCAGGCAGGTGTTGAGTAGAATAGGTCCTGGAAGTCTTGTCCTATATATTAGCAGTAGAGGAAAGGAGAAGGGATTACATGTTGTATCCAAGAGCCAACCTTCCTAGGAGTCGGATGGATGCTATACCCCTGACCTATAGATTGTCTGTCATTGAACTGGTACCAAAAATTACCCTTGTGTACACAGTAAAAAGTCCAGCTCATCAGGACTGAATCTGTGGAGTTCAGTCGACATCCATGGTGCATGGTCTTTCATCAGGTTTTACATTAATACTAGTTGGCCCTTGGTTACTAGGTGAATCCTGAAATGCATATATCAGTTTAGTTTCACCCAAAATGTATGTAGTTCATGCACCCCAAGGCTGCTCTGTGATATGAACTGAAATGTGTAAAGTGGGAATGGTTGGGAGTGTCATTTTAAAAGCATGTTTCTGATTCAAAATAAGCGGCTAATGCAGACATACCCAATGAAATATAAAGTGTATGGACCATGGTCTCACTATGCAAAATGTTCTTCTGAACTTATTTTTCCTTTGCAATGCAAACATACCAGAAAAGCTGGCCTCACAACTAACACAGTCAAAAAATAAAAGTCCTTGCTCTTTTCTTTTGGGGAACATTTAAATGTCAGTCTTATCCCAAAGAAGAGCTTTTCAACATAAAGTCAAGAAACCTTTTCTCTGGACAACTGGCAATCAGATTAAAACTTGGTGACTGTAAGGAGAATCTCAATGTCTTTCTGAAGGCTTGTATATTTTAAGGCCAGAAAGAGCCAGCTTTTTTCCCTCTGTAACATGGGCCATAGATTTCACAGGGAGATTTCTGCAAAAAGCCCCTTAACTACTATTTATGATACAAATGTCTGTCTTTTCCCCTTTCCTTTCCCTTTTCCTTTCTGCCTTTCCTTTCCGCCTTTCCTTTCTGCCTTTCCTTTCCGCCTTTCCTTTCTGCCTTTCCTTTCCCCCTTTCCTTTCCCCCTTTCCTTTCCACCTTTCCTTTCCCCCTTTCCTTTCCCCCTTTCCTTTCCTTTCTCCCAGTGAAAGGGACAATACTAGCCTCAAAGGGACTCTGCACCTGTGATTAATTACACGTGCTAGTAAATGTACATCTTACCTGCAGTGTGCAAAGTTTCTATTGAGAAGAACAGCAACAGAGGAGATCAGTAGAATTCAAGTATTACTGGAGTAAATTTTCTATGTAATAAGTGGAGGGGCTTTCATGAAATTTATTTTTCCTTCATTTCTATATTCATTGCACGTACTAGTATGGATATGAATAACAGTTAAATTAAATGCTATGCTGAGTTTCCTTGATCTTTGAAATAAGGTCCTTCTGGGAAGAGCATTACTTCGGTCTATGGATTCTTCTCAAAACACATGTAGGACAGGTAACAGGAAAATCACTTAAAGGAATATCTCTCTACCTGATGGATGGTGGAGAGACCAAGCTATAGAAATTGGTTGCACTGCAAAAGAGTTCAGAACCAGAAATGCCTGGAAATGTTCTCTCCCTTCAAAGAACGAACTCCTTCATAGCAATTTTCAGGTAGCTTCAGTTCAAGGGTCTGATTCACGTCTATGGGTTGCAAATGGACCTCTCAGAGTTTCCAAATGCACACACAAAAATGGGCCCTGGAAAAACAGGCTTACTCGTAAGTGTAGAGCCATTCTACAACAATTACATCTGCGATCAATTGCTGGAGAATAGAATTAAATATACATACACTGCCAGCAGGTGCAGGATACACTCAGTACCTTTTCTGAAATACCCATATCAGGAAATCTACAGAGTCCTCAGGTAGTGGTTTGATAGCAAAAAACGTTGAATTCACTCTTTCAGCTATGGATCAGGTTGACTGTCCCTGAATAAATGTGAATAAGCTCTTTGACAAAGGAGTTCTTGGACTACTGTCCCGATGTCCCAAGGATATGCCTTTCTTGTTTGACCTATACCTCTTCATTGACTGCAAAGCAGTCAGCTTGGTTTGAATGCTGAAGGTCCAGCAATCTGGATACGCAAATGAGCACATGACTGAAAATGTTTGACCTGAATCTGCGTTTTAGGGAAATCTCCAGAATATCTAGTTGCTAGTTTCAGCTGTTTTCCCTCTCATCTCCTAGTTGCAAATGCTGTGTTCATTGGTACGTTTTGCAGATTTAGTTTCACACTTGCAATATCTCATATTTATGTTAATGTATGTCTGCACCCACAATTTAGTGGTATACAAAAAATATTCAGATGTATAGTATAAATATTTGCCTCTGGTTAAACTTCCCAGAAATTATTTTGGTAGAAATATGTTCTACACTGATAGCTGGACATAGGAAAAGGGTTACTTGCAATGTTGATTGGTTGTTGGTCAACTGTCATTTCAGCTTGAGCTTATTGACAGTCTGTTTTCTCACACCACCATTGCTGGAGTGGGAGGAAGTTTTTCCTTCAGATTTAATATTATGGGTCTAAAATGGAAATTTCTGGATCTCTAAAGATTGACTTCGAAAGGAGACAAATTATGGTCCTGCTAAGTGAGTTTCGTGGCAGAAATGCCATAAAAAATAGAAATTACTAAAGAAGAGCATATGATGAATTTGGTGACTTTTTTTTTTTTATGTTATCCTTTATTTATTTTAATTAGATTAATGCTTCTTTTCTTTTGACTGTTATCTTTACGGTTGTGAATTTATCAGGTAGATAGATAGATAGATAGACTTCTTATTTAACTACCAGGAATGGCAATTATGTAGGCATTTGCACTGGAGATTTCCTCTGTGGAACTGTGTTTATAGCAGCAGCTGATCTGAGCAGATGGAAATTAGAAGCAAGAGGGATACGCTGAAAATCACACTGTAGGAAGACTCTGAAAAAGACGTGACCTGCCCATTGGACTGTAAAATTGGCCTGGCCTGCCATCGCAGGGTAGTCTATCCTCAGTTGCCTAATTCATCCAGTTTGATTGACAGTGACATAAGATTGAGTATTGTCCTTCATGAATGTGCAATGTTATCAAAGTTTTGGAGATGGGAAGTAGCATAGAGGAAGAAAAAACTGGCTTCAGCAAAAGCTTCTGTGTTTCTCCTAGATCCAGGGTGCTGCAACTAGAAGACTGTATGTGTGCATTTTTCTTCATTCAAAGAGTGCTTGCATGTGGTTACACCACTTTGAGGCATATACAGATGACGTTATTTGTGCTAAAAGTCAAAGAGACTGGTTTTTTTTTTTTTGTTTTTGTTAAAGGTGGATAAACAGTGTATCTGATGTAGTTACTGTTGTCCTCCAGTCCTGTGTGTAAATAGAAGACTGTTGCTTTTAAAGAGTGTGCTGTCACTGTATCACCGTGCTAAATGATTTAAAATGTTGGAGAATTCACAGAGTACCGCAAGCTCTATTTGTATGATGCATGGAGCTTACATTATGCAAATGAAGCTATAGTTTTCAAATACACTAATCACTGAGTTTATCCAGATGTGCTCCATCTAAAAAAAAGTTAACTAATCTTGTTCTCTGAGGGACACTGTGAGATGCTCTTCAAAAGTAATTTGTAGGTGGTGCTCGATATGCAGGAGCAGCATGGAGGTTTTTTCTTTTTTGTTGAGAAAGATGTCAGTGATGGCTCAGCTACGTAGTTGTTTGTAGGAGTTGGGAAGAAATATCAAGTCAGTTTGTAATATTTGCATACTGAAAAGTGCACTGATCATTTACTCATGCATTTAGGTCTTAGCATCTTTGGACAAATTTAAAAGGCTTGAAGTTAAACAATTCTATTTCAAGACCAGATTTAAAAAAGAAATAAATACCTTGCACTTCTCATTGTGTTTTTATACGATGAACATAGTTTGATTGTCAGGTATGTCTGAAAAAGCAGATGAATTCCAGTGTGGAACCCATAAATTATACTGTGTATGATTTAGCTATTTTTATATTTTCTTTTTCTTTTCAAGTTCCTTTATTTCAGATCTGAGATAATGGCATGATGTGATCTTCCCTGTCAAGTGAGTGTGAACAAAGATCATCCAGATTTAATAGGAGAGAATGTTTAAGTGAATTTAATTTTAAGAGTTTTCTACTACTGTGATCTGTCACATTTCCACATATAAAGTCAGGTTGTTCATTCACCTCTAAAGATGTCTGTGGCTCAAATATTTGTTCTTTACTACCCATGTTTCTTGACTGCTGGAGTGAAAATACTGTAGTCAGTCACATTTACTTTTGAGATTACTAGCTTCATTTTTCTTTTTATATTGGAGGTTTTCAAAAGCCAGTTTTGTTATGGTTTTTTTAGGTTTATAGTATGACAAGTGTCCATCTGAATGGGCACAGTGCTTCTAATGAATACTTAAACAAAATCGATATATAAAAAAAGAAACTGCAAAGCCACATCACATCAGCTCTGTTTGCTTCAAAGGGCATTTTGAGTTTAACTCGCATAAGATCTCCTGAAAGGCTGAGAAAGATGTGGGTGACTCAGTGCATGTTGATGAGATATCTAAAACTTTAATCTAGACTTCACCTACTTGAAAATTATCTATGCCATTGCTACTCAGCAATTATCTTTTGCTAAAGAGTTATGTTAGCCTTGTAAATCAGATTTTGGTATCTATACACATCTTTTCAAAACACTTTTCCATTTGATGGTAATGTTCTTTCCATGTCAGAAAGGTTGGAGTGAATGTGTAAAAGCACACTCAGGATGTTTTATTTCATTAACTGCACTTATCAAGAGCACTGAAGACACAGGTGACGGATAAAGACCATACAGAGCTGTGGAGTACACCTGCAAGGACCTATTTACGCAGAAATCTGTGCCATTGCACCCGGTCTAGGGGTTGGCACTAACCAAAATTCCATGATCTGGAAATCATATGCCTAATTCCAATCTGAACATAGCTGTAACATCAGTACTGTTAGTATTCCCCATGCCTGTGTAATGGGAAATGAATTCTTTTTTTATTCTTAAACCAAAATGATGTCTGCTCATATACTGTCAGAGCTGTATTAGTGTCTCTGCGGGAACATTGTTAATGTTGAAAGTGTTTCAGGAAGCTACTGAATACTAGTGAGATGTTCCAGTTTTCTGGAAATCAGGTTTTGTTCATTTGGATTGTCTCATAATCTGTTTAAATAAAAATTATTTAAATATAAATAATATAATTAAA
>NW_009926724.1:0-4558 GCF_000696875.1 Nestor notabilis
GCGGAGCGAGGGCTGAGCGCGCCAGTGCTGCTGCAGCCATGGGCCGGGCGACCCCGCCTCCTCCCCGAACCCCTCGGGGACAGCCATGCCCGGAACTGGAACAAGTCTCCACAGCCTCTCCCGAAGGGAAGAGCTGCCGGGGACAGGAATAGGGAGGGAGGGCTGCCTGTGCCAGCTCCGTCCACAGCCGCAGCGAGGGGCTGGAACTGGCAGCACCCAGGGGACCCCCATGGACCAAACCTTAAGCATTCTCCCCGCTCCCTCGCCAACACTTGACCCTCAAAGGGTTTCCAGCAATGACCTCTGCACGCTCGGTTCCCCGGGGGCCCAGAGGACATGGTCTCAGCCTCCCTCTGCGCCATTTTCTCCAAAAAGGAGGATTCTGTGGATACTCAGCCCCTGCTGGTGCACGTCTTCCCCTCTCCTCCTCCACAGCCTTTTGCTCCGTTTAAGCAGGCAGGCTTGCTGTAGGAGGAGGTCTGGGTTAGCCTCCTGTTAACTTTCTGTTCAGCATTGCACGGAGCAGTGGGTGTTGTTGGGAAATTTGGTGTCCTCACTCCTGTGGGAGAGGCAAAGCATCAATAAGGTACATGCAGGTCACCAATTTCAGTTCAAGTTTCCAGTAAATAAGCTTCAGCCTTCTGTTGCCCATCAGGGTGATAAAGAGGTGAGTGTTGCAGCTCGATTCCCACAATGGCCATTTCTTTTTTCTCTCGACTTAAAGAAATGTCAGGCTGCTCTTGACACATTTGAAATATCTGCACTGTGGCCTGCAAAACCTGTGTCAGGATTTGCTACAACACATATTTCATGATCCCATTTAATTTCTTTTTTTCCTTTTTTTTTCTTAGCTTTGGATAAACTGTTCACTAATGGCTTGTTTTAATATTTTAGATTGGATGGTGTAAAACACTGCTTAGTCATGCAAAGTAACAGCCAACTTACGACCGTCTTTCATTAATATTAGCAAGGGTATCCAAAGTAACAAGCAAAACCAAAATCACTCAACAAAGACCCTCTTCCGAAGTCTCCTGCTATAATTCCCACTTGACTTGACCCCATTTTTATTTTTCAGAGTTCATTTCTAAAATAAACCCCAAAAGCAAGTTCCAGCCATGTCTGTGCATTGAGAAGGTGTTCACTCTCTGACCTCCTCCATTTATCTTGCTGGACTCGGAATAAAGTGATTTTTACAAGGCAAACACCACTTTTGGACCTCAGTTGTTAAAATCTCCCTCTCTTCCTTCCCCCCCTCTGTGCTGTGCTTAAGGAGGCTGTGAAACATCTTTTCATGTAAAAGTATTTTCTGCTAGTGAATCCAGAGGCGATGCAGTTGTCTTTCCAGGAGCTTGGATGGGGCCAGTGTGTGTTGCTGGCCCTGCCTTGCTCCAGCTGCTGCTGGAAGTGTTGCCTGGGTCAGCAGCAAATTTGGGAACTGCTGGAACAGCAACTGGCCAGGTTCAGGATACCCCTCCTCTTAGCTCCAATCACATGAATTGAATCAGAACACTGACCTTTTCCCCAGCAGTCTAGTTTTTGGGGTGATTTACAAAGCCTAGGGCAGGCCTGTCCCTCCCAGGTCTGCACAGACCCTGAAGGCAGAGGCAGCCTCATCAGCAAAAGGATGCTTCTCTCCTGGCACAGCTTGAGCCTGCCTCCTGAAATGACCCCACCACTAAAGTGGTGTTATTTCCATCCTGGTCGTCTTTTTTAAATGTCAAAAAGCTGAGTTTGAAATGGAGAAACTCTATCCTGGCCAATAGAAGTGCCAAATACCATCACATATACAATATAGGAACCAGGGCTGGAAGGAGCATCAGGAACCTACATAATCTGTCCTATGGGGTTCATGCTCGTGTGTAAAATAGCTGTAACTCTCCCTCCAGACCCAAATTCCAAGTTCAGAATATCTCTTCTTACCTGAGAAAGAAATTCCTTATTTCAGGCATATCACCATAACAGTTATGACAATTTGCACTGGAGCAGACAAGGAAAGGCAATCAAGGGCTCAGAGTGCAGCAAGAGCACTGCATTAATCTTGGAAAGATTAATTAGCTCCTTCCACCGAAAGCACGGTGCCATTCCTGCAGCAACCTAGAAGCAACAACTGCAAACATCAGGCAGATGGGAACTGAAGGAACCCAAAGTCACAGCAAGGCAATTACTAATGAGCAGTGATGCTGTGCATCCTTGGCTGGGATAGCTCTATGAACAAAACAGTGTATTGGTTTCCCTGCTGTCCTGTGGGCTACATACCTAGCACAGCAAAGCGACTAGAAATTCAGTTTCACACATTTGATGCCCTGCTTTATGTTTGCTTTGTGCAACTGGAGCAAAGTTGATCTGACAGTGCCTGCCTGTGCCTCTTCCTCTGTGATATGGGGCCAGGTGGGGAATAAGTTGCAAACAAACACAGTTAAAACATTCATACAGACATGTCCATCTCTAGATAGATCCACCAGGTGAAGGGAAAGATGGGATAAATATATCTGAATGGGGGAAAGGCCTCTTCTCTGCACAACATCAAGTCCTATGTACGTTCATAAAAGGCTCTCCAATTTAACTTTCCTTCTTTCTGCTTGTTTTTCCAGTGCTGAGTGTCCTTCCCTGGATAATGAGGTTATTCCAGGGGCTGGAAGACTTCCTCAAGACAGAAAGTCTCATGGGTCTTAGTAGTGTTAAGAAAAAAAAGGGAAACAAAAATTAAAAAAGAAAAGCAGTTTTCCTGCCAGCAGTCTTCCATTAGCCAGGAACTTGTGCATGAGTGATAGAGGGGAGTGCTCCTGGGAAGAAAACAGATTTTGGTGTCAAGATTGCAAAGGGTTATTAATATAAACGGAGGACATAAACTACAATGATTGCTGAAAATGATGAAAAATCTCTCAGCAGTATCCTTCTCATGTTGCTTGCTCACCATTTGAGAGTATAAAGGACAGAATCATCACATGGGTCCAAGAGGCTTCCTGGAAATGCTCCTGTTTGCCTTCAAGCGTGCATTTATTCTCCTGACTGTGGGATGAATAATTGACCTGCTCTATTTAGCAGCTGTGGTTATCAGAGCAGCTTCCTTCTAGGTAAGGAATACAGCAAATACAGTTGTCGCAATATTGTTCCCATTTTGAGGGGAGGGAAGAGGTTTTGTAGAGGACAGGACATCAAAGACAGTGGATGTAGGCTTGGACTTGTGTTCCTGTTATCCTAAAACTCTATTCTATGCCTCTGAGTGATAGCCAGCAGCCTTTTAAAAAACTTTAATAGACAGAGAAGGCAATGCTTGAATTTCTCTACTCTAGAAAAATAGTTTTCTTCTTTCCTCTTTCCACCACCTTCTTGACCCTTGGAAGGGTAGATACATTTAAATTTAAAATTGAGAATCAAGTTTCCCTCTCCTAGCTTAGAAGATGATCATATGCACCTAGAATTACCTTTGATTAATAACATTAAAAAAGGACAAGAAAATAAATGGTAGAATCCACTAAAATTCCAACTTCTGTTCTGGCACCTGACGATGAAACATGTCAGAAGATACATGCTCTGAGATGGATTGTTCTGAAGGACCATGAGAAAACAGTATGCAGGGGTTGCTAAGTAGACATTTTCTGTGCTGGTTGAGACTGTAGTATCTTGCTACACAAAGGAAGCAAACACAACCACAGGTTCAATTGTTTACATGGCGCTATTTTCTTCAATACCTTTCTCAGACTGAAACAAGTAAAATCCATGCTTGATAGCCATGGCTATTCTCCTGTGTGAAATTATATTAGTGAAGCATTAGCTACCGAACATTTATTTCATTTAGAAGCCCTGTGCTGTGGCTCCCTCTTTAAATTAATTTAATTCAGAAGTCGCATCAGTAACCGTGCCAGCATCAAAACACCTATGGGCTGAGACTCAAACAGCTATTCCATCATGTCAGTTTCTCCTCTCTGGAAACTATAGTTGCTAATTAGCTGCAACATTTCTGACAATGGATCAAGAGTTCACCAAGGTCCTTTGCAAGTGCCTGTTTTCTCAGAGTTAGTCTATTTTCAAGGCTTAAAAGTGACTCCTTTAGCTGATTGTCCATCTTGTCAGAGTTTGCCTCATCTTGCACTAGCTGTATTTTGCCAGGCATGTGATACAGTAAAAATTGCTATCAAAGAGGTAATGGTGATGTTTAGGTCAGTATTTCATCTTGGAAACACCTGCTGTCAATTAAAGAAGTTAGCACATGCTCTAGGACCAATTCTCAGTTGGAATACATAGCAAAGTTGTATACTTGCCTGTAATTTGATTACTGCAACTGAAGCTATAGATTTCAGCAAGAGTAAGATGATTTGCACTAACATAGAATTGGTTTTACTTTCTAAAAGATTTACTAAGAATCCCATGTGCTGTAGAATTCAGTAGGATGCCTGGTACTTCTTGATCTCACTGTAGGTCATGTGAGCATTCCCATCAACTTCTGTACTGAATATATTCTGAAAGGGGCACTGGCATGCTCAGTCTGGCCAAACCTAACATTTTAGGGTACATATCTCCTTCCCCAGTGGAATACCATTTTTTACTAGCACTCTTT
>NW_009926724.1:4589-30328 GCF_000696875.1 Nestor notabilis
CACCTCTCTAAGGGGCATCGGTGCTATGACACTCCAAAGCATTTTGAAAACTTGCCCTTGAATAGTAAGATTTCTTGACCTCCAGACAGAAGTTTTTAAACCACCCAAGTGTTAAAAGACTTAGGTACATATCCATCTCAAAACATGGTTACCCTTAAGGTAATTTTAAAACAACTGATCCTCCAAAAGCTGTCTGGTTTTGCTTGGTATTGACAATCTAACCAGGAGATATGGAGCTTCTCACTGAAGCTCTTCCTTCTAGTATTTAACTTATATTTACATTAATGACACCTCCTACTTATTAACCTGAATAGTTCTCATTAATCACTGCTTACAAACATTGTTGCAGTCAGGCACTTCAAAATGTAAAATTTCATTCAAATTGTATACTACCTCCTTCTCTGAAATGCCAAAATCACTGCTCAGAGGCTTCCGAGCACTCTTAACACTTTTCAACATGCTGCCTTCAACCAAGGTAGGTAGAAATTCTTTTTGTGTATTAATTAAACACTCCCCTCAGGATTACTCCAGTAAGACTGAAGGCCTGGGCTTGAGATTAAGTGGAGCTCCTGGCCAAAGAGCAGTGAGGGTGGAGGATCCCAGTGAGGTCTCTTAGGGTGATTAGAGCCCAGTGATGTACTCTGGATTCTGACAAAATGTGAAAGAATACAGATTTTAATTACAGCATGACCAATACTGCAGTATGAACAGCAAATTCAAATGAGTCTTAGCAATTATTTCTATAGGCTGAAATATAGCTGCAGAAAACACCTGCTTAATAATTTAGAAAGATGGAAAAATAAATCTTGTTTGCAAACAGTGCAATACAAAATTTTAAAGGGGTTAAACTAATAAAATAAATTAATTGTAATTAGCTCATCCATTAGTGTTATGGTGGCATATAAATGCACCAACCAATGTCAGGACTCTGCGCTGGTCCCAAAAGTGACTTTACAAAGGACAAACACAGTCCTATAGGGACTAGAAGAGAGGACGTCCTCCAATTGCGTGTCCTGCCACCAGCTGGCCAAGGTCAAACTACTCTTCACCTTATTTGGCCCAGTAAATCTTTATTTTCTACAAATGAGAACATTCCTTCAATAAGAGTGACTGTGAATGTTACTTAGCAAGACCCTGCAACCCTGATTCAGAGTGCACATAGTCTTCTCTTTGCTTTTTATTTTATTCAAGCTCTCAATCTACAAGCATGGCTTTAAGTAATTCTTCAGAGCTTCTTCTGCACAATGTTCTGACCACCATCTTCACCCTTCTATCACAAAAAAATCTTATTCTCTATTAGATTCTTGCTATCCTCTGGCACAGCTTAAGCCTGGCATTGACTTGGCCACATTGCTGAGAACACATAGATGACACCACAGATAGATACATGTGTGAAGATATTTTAATAAATTACTTTTACGTTACTAAAATTAAGTGTTCAATTTGATGAGAAAGCTTAAAAATATGAGTAGCAAGTCTACCTAGAAGAGGACAGACAGAAAGAAAAGACAAAAGCAAGTATGGTTATAGATGAAATTTTAATTTAACACTTCCAAGGTGTCCCCTGCTGGAAATTCATCTGAGGTCCTCGAGGCATCCACAGTTGGATCAGACAAGGCTTTTGGAGTTGCTTTTTAAGAATACCAGTCATCAAAATAACCTTCTTTAGTTTTATGATATTCAACTCATGGTGCTGAACCCAAATAGCACTTTCACAGAGAGAAACCTAGCAGTTTTACTCTTCAGCACTACATAAGAGGATGATACTTAAGCCTACGTAAGAAGATGAGCGCTCTGGACCTTCATGTCATTCTAGCTGTGCACCTCGACAAGTTCCTTCCTTTGGGGAAAATCCTTACAACCTTTAGCTGTTAGGATCTTACATGATCACCTTCCCAAGCATCTTCCATCCCCTCCAGCTGCTGCATAAAACAGCTTTAATTCTGAAGAACGACATGGAGAGTGATGATGGATCTCCCTTCTGCCACTTGTCATTGCTAGCAGAGAAAGACAGAATAACTCACTTGTGGCTGTTCCTCTTGGCAGTTGTCCCTTGTCTCTGCTCACTCATGGACATAAATGCTGCCATGGCAGAACATAGCCTTAAGGCAACTCTTCTGTACAATTTATAATGCTAGCATTGCCTTTTGTTTTGTAACATTCGTTTGAATAGCTCCTCCCCTTTAGCTGGTGCCTCTTTTATTATACATTCTCATTTTGCTATGTGCTTTTTCTTCTATGTATTGTGTCCTCTCTGTGGCAGCAATTTATGCAGATCTCGTCAGTTCAATCTTCATACAGAGTAATGATAGCACAAGGACAAAAAGTTGGATCATGTTGCTTTTGTTTTCTTCTTCAGAAATGAAGCAAAAATCTCTGAGGCACTGTTCCTGGGTCTTGATATCCTTCTTAGACCAAAGCTTAGGATACTGAGTTTGATAATCGGAAGCAAATTGGAAAGTCAGTGTGGTGTCAGAGGAAACTGGGCTAGAACTCTGGAGGCCATGAGGAAACCAAAAGCCTGTAATTCAACAATATACAGGGAGAAAAGATCACCCCAGCTGCCTTTCCTAAAAACTGCTGCAGAAAGAAGGTGGGAGGATAAGACTAGATTTCTTAAGACACAAAACCTCTCCTTTCAGTGGAGTCAGGAGGATGTCTCCAGCCAGCATACTATGCTAACACCTAACACTGGGCTGAGCTACAGCTGCAGACTTCTTACATCACCTGTAGAGCACACATGCACAAAGATGTGCGTTAGTAGGACGTCATGTTGCAGTATTGTAGCAACAATGTGGGAAAGGCCAGTGAGAGACCTTACAGGCAGGGAAAGTGACTCATACTGGCACTTCTATGCCACATACTCAGATTGTATGCATTCATACAATCTGGTCAGCATTCAGACACTAACAGGCTTTTATCCCATGGTCATCATCCTTGTGATGACACAGGAATGAGGGATACTGGCTACCCAATCCACCTCAGCATCTTGGGATGATGACCACATGTTGTTTTTTGACATGCCATTTTTTTTTTTTAACCCTGAAGAAACTACCAGCCATCCCATTAGTAATCTACCTCATCTTTCAGGCACATATGAACCAGTCAAGAAAATTTGCATAGTATTTCTTAAGGAAGCATTTGTTGTCTTATAACCACTTCTCCCAGATGCACCATACTTCAGTGAGTAATATCTCAAGGTGTCAGAGCTTATTTTTCTGTGATGAAAACTAAGCAGGTTAGAACATTCCTTTTGGAGCCCCCCAGATCATCCCAACACTCAAGCACTCTCCTGAAGGTCAACAGGAAAGTGACTCATAGTTCAAGATTCATAGTTTAGAATCAGCTTATTAAAACCATTAGTTGAATCCTGCCCCACGCAGGATTATGTTTTTCACCTTTCCACATGCTCCTATCTTATCTAGCGAAGTTGTTTCTAACCTGAGAATTCAGGTATTCATCTCAGCCAACCTTATTTTGCAATGTGTCACTAAACTGGTAATCCATCTCCTCCTTCCTTTATCACCAGGTATAGAACATTTAATAATTGACATTTTATAAAGTCAGCATTTTGGCAGAACCCTTAATTTAGTGGTCTCAAGACAATCCTTTTTTTCCCCTTCCTGTGCAAAGGTGGAGGAGTAGGAAGAAGGGAGAAGCCAACCTGTACCACTGAGAATAATGGGATTTTCCAACAAGAGGGTGGAAGAAAAAGGGAAACTTGTTCTATTCTTGGGTCGAGTCTCGAAAAATGCATAGTAACAACATCCTGGCCTGACTTCAGTAAGTGCAAAGCCCTATTAGCATCTAGTTCAGTGCCACAATTTACTTCCTCTAACCAAGTGTCAGAAACTTCAGGGCTGACTCAGACCTTTCCCTTACATGCGTCAATGCACTAAGCCTTTGAGCATGGGCAAAGAGATAGAGCGCACAATTGTGTAGAAAAGAGGAACACCAGGGCTGAAATTAGGGGCTGTTAACAGTTTTCTGAACCTCCTGCTCACTGTCTCTGGTGTGCCAGGTCAGGCTGCCTTAGCCTGTGTCCCTCTTCCATTATACCTGCTCTGTTTGCTGCTGCTGTCAGGGTGCCCTTGGTACAAGGTACATTGCCTCCTTCCCTGTGCTGGCTCATGTCTCATTAGCTGCATAAGGACAGTTGCTTTCTCTCCAGTTGCAGTTGTGCAGACTGTTATCTATTTCTATTCCTGTCTTACACCTCTTTGATCTCTCTGAGCTGACAAGGAAATTTCTTTCACTGCCCACTTAAGTTCTGCCTTCACCATCCTCTCTTTTTTTCACAAACCCATGGCCTCTCTGGTTGCCCTGAGAGGTAGATACCTGCTAGGGGTGAGGAGCATCACATTCTGCACCCAGGCAACTGCAGTGCCCAAACCATGCAGTTCCTGTCTCTCTACATACACAAATTCATCATCACCTTCTAAATGGGAAGTTTAGGGCATTGTGGCTTTGAAAATGGCATGGTGTTTAAAAGCAGAAGAATATTTGTTGGGCACCTGCCTGGCCTTAGCACCTGGTTGCATCTGGGAGTGTTTTGAATATTCCCTCGCTGATCATTCCCTTTTAATGTCCTCTGTTTGCTGAAAGGTACTGAGACTATTACTGGGAAACTTACTGTTTGACTCATCTCTCTCCCGAATAAAATTGGCTCTATAGTTTTGCAAATAGGAAGATTTATTTTCCCCTTAAGATAAATATTGATAAGCCTTCTTCAGTCAATATTTACTATTTGCTTTTGGGAAGAAGCAAAAAAGTCTAGCCCAAAGTTTGATAGAGTTTGATACCTGTTTTTTATCTATGCTACAAGCACAGTATCACACTGCTGCACAGGCAGGTGAAGGAAAATTAGGGTTTATTCATATTATTGAAACGCTATGGGGCGCTATGTGGTAGAAGAAAGATGGGAACTTGAAGCCTGTGAACCGGATGTAGCCAAATGTTTTTATGACCAGCAGCTTTGCTGGTTTTGGTTTTGGTGGGGAATACTGAGGTGTGGGTTAGATGTGACCTGCCACTTCTGTTATAAAAGGTTGCATCCCCATAATACAAACACTCTCCTTTAATTCATGCAGGAGTAGGTGTAAATACAACCACGCTCACTTACAGAGCTCTTGACTGTGTTGAGTGAAAACATGTGCATTAATTTGACCTGGCATAAATTCATAATTCTTGACACCTAGAAAATGAACACATTACCTTATTAAATGCTGCTCACTCACAAATGTGCAGACCAGCTGTTTCCTCCCTCCATTATTGAACTGTAGTAAGCACTTTCTAGAGGAAAATTAAAAGTAATGATTACAATCAATTTTAAAAAATCAATTTAAATTCTTCTGCTACACAGGGAGCTACAGGATATTTTCAATAATTGTGTGTTCTGTTTTTTTTCTTTCTTAAAGTTCCTACATATTATGTTGGACCCCCCACAGATAAAATATCCTCCTTCAAAAGCACAGGTTTGTTTACTTTGGGGAATGTGCATATACCTAAGCAGAAAAAGAAAACCTGACTAGAGAAATATCTGACTCTTCTGATCCTAAACCAATCTGAAATTGTGGTGAAATATAAACACAAGCATTTCCTCAGACAGCTATGTGGATGATGACTAAACTCTCCAAAAGATGGCTGAAATTCAGGCATCCTCTAATCCTATGAGGGCTCTGATCAAGTCATAAGAGAATTTGGAAAATTCAAGCCATTTCAGTTAATAGTAATCAGTTACACTCTTTTGCCAGTTCCAGTAATTTTTTCACAGTTCAACATGGAATGCCCTAACTTTCCCTGCACATAAAATGCTTTTACTCTTTTCCAGGGTTATTGATGCAGGCAGGCAGTTGCTGTCATTGCCCTGTTCCCTCCTCTCCACCTCTCCTCCTCTTTTTTTTCTTGCTTTGTAAAGTATTGATTTTTAATGGTTATTTTTCCTTTGTATTTTAGCAGCTTTGATTCTAGAGAACAGAAATCATGTCTTGATAAATACGTATTCTGCAAGAGTGCTTTACCTGGCAGAACAAATCACTAGCATTGGAGCCAGCATGCAAATCTTGATTTACAACTGCCATCAATACTTGCCAAGTGATGGCTCTGATGAAGGGAGCCAGAACAACCTTTGTTTGCTGGTCTGATTTAGACACATACTTCCTTCTCCTTGCAACTTTTCTTCTGCATGCATGTGCTTGTCAATGTATGTTTGCTAAGATTTGTGTTCCTGTTACTTACTTGGTTTCTATCACATCATGATTGCTGCTGGTCCAAAACTGACATCTTTTGCTGGGTGCTATTCTCCCACTCACTTGACACTGAAGTGACCTCAGCTTCATTGGTATTCTCAGTCAGTGTCAGAGATATGCTTGCTTCAGCTGCTTGGGCCTTGGTAGCAGGTGGAGAAATGACCAGTTGAAAATGATTTGTTAAGATCACTACAGCAAAAAGATTGATACAATTATTTTTTTCATTACAGTCAGTGTCTGTGGATTGTAATCAGCTTGGATTGTTCTTTCTCTGAGGCATAAATAAAATGCAAATGGTTTTTGAATGAAAGGAAATGTTCTTTATGAGGTACTATGCTATTCAGAGCAGCAAAATGGCTTGAAATAAATGGGGATTATAAGGAATGTTTTATGAATCTACCTAGGAGAACTTAATATAGGTTTCATGCAGGGAAAACCACAGGTAAGTTTCCTATCAGATGAACATATTACTTAGTGCTCAAGCAACTGGAAACAAGAAAGATCTGAAGGCTTTAACACTTATTTAATAATACTAATACTTAGCTCTTTTCATCAGGAGATATCAATGCACTTTACAGAGAAAGTACTTATCTTACAGATGGGTTTAAATTAAGTTTCTTCTCCAAACCACCCTCTCCTCCTACAGCAAGGAGTAGAAGGCATGCCTACTGGGCTCTGCCAAGCACTTTGCCCCTTGGGTAATACATTGGATCACGGCAGTGATCAGAGCAGTTCTGAACAAGCCTATTCACACCACAAAGCATTCAGCTGGACAGAACAGCTGTATTGTAAAATTCTTTCAGAATCTTGGCCACAGGGTCAGCATACAAATGCTCTCCATACTGGGAACACGGTACCCAGAGATGGTTTTGTAATACACATACCTTTCAGAATCAAGCTCCTACCTTACAGAGTAGACACCAGCTTGGGAGTAGAGCAGCTATATCAGCTACTAATTGTCCCACATCTGAGGATAAATGAAACGTTTCTCACCTGCCAGCAGACCCTGTACTTAGCCCACCAATAGCCTTCCTAGTCAAAGAAGGTGAAGTTGTACTGTGGGAGAAAGGCCCTTGATTTTGGCAGTAACTATGCATGCCTGTGCATCTCCTGCAGTTTGCATGGTGCTAGTCAATTGAAGACTTAGAGGACAGGCTGGTAGATCTGGAAACAAAAATTAATCATTTTCCCCCAAAACAGAGTTTCCCCATAGTTAATTTTAAGTGCATTCATGGTGAAGAGAAAAGAAGTGGGAGGGAATGCAATGAGGTTTTATTGCTTACAGAACACAAATGGCCTTGCCATCAAAAGAATTGCCACCAGTGCTAAAGGCCAACAAGTGCTTTGCTAAAATTCCGTTGTATTTTGTGCAGTGTGTTCTTCCTTCTGGGAATTGCTATGATATATTTCATGATTGTCAAGGCACTGTAAACTACGAGGGCTGAAGGGAACACTTGCCTATGGCAGTGAGTTGAGGGCATTGCATTACCAGTTCCCTGTTATGGGAAATCCTAACACCACTGCCACTCCCTGTTTTAGAATTAAGAAGTGACTGGCTCCCTGAAGTTCTACACCAGCTTAAAACCACTAATCAAATCTTGGTGATATCAGTGAGCCTTGCAACTTCATTCACAGCTTGGGGACTGTTTTCTTCTGTAGCTTTCTAAGAGTTAAGCTAGATTGTCAGGCTAGGAGATGAAGACTCTGACAGCTACATGCACCAACAACTCCTGCTGGAGCAGCCCAAGCTGTGTGTACCACTGTTCAGGTCAAATGTAACTGGCACTATGCGCTTATGTGTGCAGCATAACTGTTCCGCATTAACCGAGAGGTCTGCTCCACTGAAGTCAGTGTTAATTTTGTTGACATGATTCACAGAAGGGCTACACCAAAGATGACTGACTTGGAAAATCCCAGCACAATTCTCCCCTGTTTTTCATTTTAATGCATTGCTATTTGGTTGTTCTGCGTGATGGTTTTTTTTTTTACAGTGCATATCAGTTTAAAACTGAGTATTTCATTTCAGATGATTACAGCAGAGGCAAGCTGTTTATCTGGAAAGTAGTGTTTGTGCTTCACCACAAAAGTAGAAACACTTAGATCCACAAATATGTTCCAATGCTTTGCTTTCCTTCTTTTGCATTCTCAAGGCCTGACAGAAATCCATGTGTATCAGCTGATACCAGGAAGCACATTTTCATGAGACCTTAATGCCTTTTAACAGAATGTTTACCTCTGAAAGATCCCACTCAACAGATTAGACTTACTTGGGCTCAGCGTTAGCCTTACACATCTCTTGCTGAAGTTTAAGCATCATCTAGGAGCCAAATTATATCAAGGACATTTTAGCACAATCAAGCCCTCTTCTGCCTTGGAACCTTTGCACATCAACACAGCATAAGATATAGCTCAAAACATCTCAAACAAAAATGCAAATATCTAAGCACAACATTTTTGAATTGCATTTGGTTTACACAGTACACATTTTCTAGCAGACTGAAGACACATTGCATTCAATAGCTCAGAGCTATTAATGTCCTGCAAAGAATGGGTAAGGCAAAGTCAGTTCACTGCTATAAAAGATGCAGCTATTGTGCAGATTAGAAATGAAAAGGAGATGGAGAGTCAGAATTTGGATTGCTTTGTGTTTTAAACTGAAATTACACACAGACTTTCTCATGATGCCCTTGCAGCATACATGGCATTTTTCTAAATAGGAAGACATGAACACTCAGGAGAGAATAGAGGCAGTATGAACCAAATTAAATCCTTAATGGCTGTGCAATTGTAAAGAAAGACTGGCAGTCAGCCTAGGTCAAGTCAGGGCTGTGAAGTGTAACCATAGTCCAACCTCTGCCCTGAAAAACCATCAGTCTATCAGCAAGGCCACTGGCCTTATCTTCATGGTATGATTTTTAATGTTTTGGTTTTTTTTTTTTTTAGCACATTTCTAACATCACTGAACTCTTTTCCTTCCCTTCACTGTCTTAATTTTCTATGATGTTCTCACTTTGCCCTTCAAAACCTAGTTTTATTGTGTTTCTGGCCTTAGGTGGAGAGACTTAGAATAGGTTTTTTTCTTGATCTACATTTTCATGATGGGCTTCTTACAAATGAAGCTCTTTTGTCACAGTCTCTGTTTGTTTGATATCAACCTAGAGCAAACATGGTAACAGACATAAAGCCCCAGATCTGAAAAGCTAGAGTTAAAAGCTAGAAGCCCTTCAGGACAGGGAGGATGTTTTGAGTGGAATTTTTCTGCAGATTGGAAAATTTCAGTGTAGTCCACAAAATTTTTTAAGTCCACAAAGTATAAAGCAAACATTTCATATTTATGTGGGTTTGGTTTTAAAGGAAATGGCATGTTATGCTGAAAGAAATGTGCCGGGAATGCCACTCAGTAATCTTTGTAGTTAATATGAAAACTTCCTGACTGATTGTATGTAAAAGGACGTTAAGTGGCATAAGTGTTTCGCTTTAAGGATCTAACTTCATAACAAGCATCTATGAAATTTCTTGCTCTCTATAATGCAAAAAACAAATTTGGTTTTGGATAGTTTTGAAGAGTGACCAGCAGCAGATGCCTATGTACAAGGATAAGACCAAAGCAAGATCATAGTGGTGTTTTCCAGGTGAAATTAAGCTTGCAGTAATCCAAGACATAAGGCTCCTTGAATAGGATGTGGTGATGGGGATTAGCACTCTCCAGTGATTTTTGTATTTTTCCTGACTTTATTCAGTCACTTTTTGAACCTTTGTAAGCTCTTAGCATCCACACCATGCCATGGTGATGAGTTCCACAGATTAACTGTATGTCGTATGAGAAAGTGTTTCCTTGTATTTGCTTTGAACTTGCTCATCCATTGCATTGCTCCTCTTACAAAACCTTTTCCTGCATGCTAGATTTCAGAGGCTGGTATACCATGGCAAAACCCACAAGTTTCAAGACAATGCTGAGCTCCTCCTACATGCTTGGGCTCCTGATATAAACATGTATTAGTGGCATTTATGATGGGTGTTGGCAAATTTGTTCTCAGATGATGATATGCCAACGCATGTTCCTGAAATACATAGAATATGTTTAAGCATCTGCAGCATAAAGCACAAAGAGAAATGATGCTGTCTGCATAACAGCTGGCAGTTTTAAAAGAGAACATCTACATTCATATTTCTGCTTTAGCACTCTGTGTATATTTACGCCCCTCCAAAGCAATAAACGGAAAATGAAGCCCTCAATGTCACAACCCATAATCTAATTTCTCTAACAAATAACAGAAAAAGAGGGGTTCAAACAAGGCAGAATTTCTCTTTCCATTTCTAGGAAGCAGCCAAGCAGCCACGTGGTATTGCCCTGACCTTTCTTTAGCCATTTGTTCCTCTCTGCTTCTCCCTCAGATGTGTTTCTGTGTCACTTAGCAGTCACATAAATAGTGTCAAAAGGCTTCATGTGATGGAAAGCTGCAGTGAGCCGTAAGCCATTCCAGTTTTAATTAGGTACACAAACTAAACCCGGTAGTAATTTGTGGGTGGTATCATGAATGTGACAATTGCAATTCTTTCCTTGGTGAGGGCAAAACATTTTTGGGAGGCATAAGGAAAGCTACTGTTTACTACAGAAGTAGGTTTTGCTTTCACTGATTCTGTTTCAATTGGCCCACTCTGTTGAACAAAGACCTCAGGGTATTCCTCTCTCCCTTTGCTCACCTGTTAGTTTTTAAGGTTGGGTTTTTTCTAAGAGGATATGGTGAGTAATGCTTACAATCAGCGGAGATACTGTATTGAGGCAAACTTTGCATAACTATCTGAGCAGCTCAGACAGCATTTCCAACATAGGAAATACTTTGGAAGAGTTTCTGACTTTCTGAATAATTTAGAGCTGGTCCAAGGTTCTTTGAACATTGAGAATAATTCAGGTTACTCTGTAAAGTGCTCAGCTAGGGCCCTTCTGCTCTCAATGAAATAGTAAGCTTCATTCAATCTGTGTTCAATTATTGGACATGACAGCTTTTTTTAAAAGCATGGCTCTATAGCATAGCTTTTCAAGAAGCATATCTTTGAAAGAATAGGGATTAGGGTTACAAAAAGACTTTGGGCCAACTACCTTCCCTGTCAGGTGCCTGGCAGACTGCAGACCAGTTTGGAAGACAAACTATCAGAACGCAACATAAGCAATCAGAAGGCAATGATGCAAGTGAGGACAATTCAAATGATTTCATGAAATACCCAGTTCTTGAAAACCTGCTTGTAGCAGAATTACTTCACAAGTGTGGCTAATACTAACACAAAGCTAACATTCCCCAGTAGAAGCAGCTGAAAAACAATTTCCCTGACATCTCTATAAGCACTTTCATAATTACTGATATTTCATAGAAAATTGGTAAGATACGATATTTTAGAGCTGGTTAAAGACACATGGTGTGTAGCTTCTATGAAAGTTATAGGCCTATTCTTTTTAATTTGAAAAACACTACAGATGTTTCAGTGTTTGTTACAGCTATTTGAATATCCTGTCAGGCCTAGGTGAAATTAATTGAAACCACACAACTCACTCTAGATGAGCTAATATTTCTTATCAGCCAACTTTAATTCACATATATCTTGCGCGCTTTGACCAGTCATTCATTTCTGCAGTTGAGAGAGACAGGTAAAATTACTTTTTTTTCCCCTTCATTTTCCTGTCAGTTTCTCTCAGTTGTGTATAAGGGACTTGCTTGTGTACTAACTGAGTTTTCTGTACAAGCTTTCTATACAGAATATTTCTGTCCAGCTCTGCTCTTCTGGAACTTCTCATGTCTACATAGTGATACGTAAAAAGGATGTAAGTACTGCTGCAGGAAGGCTAGGGAGGAAAATTCTACAACCTTCGCTATGGTGTGAATCAGGCTACAGGAAGTAGTGTTATACGTTTTTCAGAGGGGGAATTTAATCACCTTATGACCATGGTATGCGGCACTCTTTTAGCAATACTCTAAACAGTACAGCTACACAGAACAGCAAGTCTCAGTGAAAGGTTTGCATGGGTAAAAATACTCCTGTTGAAATTGTTTGGAGGAGGGAAGGCAAATTTTTTCTTGATAGATGAGAAAAGCACTACATGAATTGATGATTCAATGTTTGGAGACACAAAAAAAGTCTGTTTAGAAGCAACTCTCTCTTTAATAAAGTATCAAAACTCAAGCACTTGTTTCCTTCCTTTGCACAAAAGAACTCAGCTGTGCTTTCTCTATTAAGGGGTCAACATAACTCACTGTTCAGTGTAATCTCAAAGGCTGACCACGTCTTACCAAATTCTGGCAAATTTCCTGCAGTTCTAGATTTTATATTAAAGGAACTATTGGTTCATCAAGGTAACTCAGACATATACACGTAAACAAATGCCAAACAATACACATTTGTCTAGTTCCAATACAATCAATGCTAAACTTGGGTTTCAGAGCATAACAAAAATCACTGTTTCAAATCTAAAAAAAATACCTGGTCTTTAATAGAAATTCTTAGTCTTTAGTATTAGTTCTGCTAAAAAACTGATCATGGATTTGTACACAACTAAGAAATACATCTTGCATCCTAATCTCAGTGAGACAACAGTATGTGGGATAAAACATAAACTGAGAGAATTTGCATGCTACGCCTCTGGTCTTATGTACTCTTCACAGCTTTGGCTGTGGCAAAACTGCACTCTAGTGGAACTCAAGCAGAAACACATGCTCTGGACTGAGTCGTTCGTATCTCAGCCCCTTTGCTTGCCTACAGCCCTGAAAAGATGTGTCTGACAGATTTTACAGGCCTGAAGGTCACTGAGAAAACTCTTCAGTCTGAGACCATCCCAAACGACAAGCCTGATGTATGATTAAGAGTGAAGTTTGCACACTATTTTTACTGCATGGCTGCTCTCCTCACTGTATTTAGAAAACAAAGGCAACCACAAACTATGTTGTGGAGTCCCTAAATCTCCATGGGGTACAATGCCATTACACCACCACAATGTGGGGTTGTCAAGATTATAGACAGGTTATTTTCCAAAAATACCTCAGCTCTGCAGACCCCACTGATTTTAGTGACCACTAGTGTCTTATTATTTAAAATGTTCACAGATTTTAAGTGCCTTAATAGGACCTGAGTTCCTTATAATATCTGTCCCAAAAGCACCTGACCGTCAAGATGGTTAAATCAACATCAGTACACAAAATTTAGTAGAGCAGAAGTTGGAGTTATCGCTAGTAACTGAGTTAAAGCAAGGCTAAGATCAGTCCCTGTTATTTGAACAACACAAGATTTGTCTTGGGTAATGTCAAAATCTCACCTGACAGTAAACCAGACTAAAGGACTTTTGGATGCTACGTTTAGACAATTGCTTTCAGAAGGAACCCATCTGTGTCACGTTAACTTGAGCTCTGTGAACTGTATATTCTAAACCAAAGCCAAAGGTGAAATGAAACCATAAGAGGACCAAATTAACCATATAAATGACACAGGAATTAGTGCAGAGTTGTTAAAAAATAAAAGAGGGAGCAAATTTGGGGGATGAATATTACTTACATTGAAATCTATTTGGGTTTACAAGTACAGATACCACTGTAAGTTCTGCTGTCATCTTCTGTTACAAAGGCCAGTATGGACATGCTGCTACTGAGTAGGTCTGGTGCCACAGAGCATGCTAGGCAATAGGTGAGAATGCCAAAGACCTGCTGTTATCAGATTAAAGAGCAGCTTGTGAACACTTCTACATGACAGAAATGAACTTTGTTTTATTTTCCAAAATGAACGTAAAATTTCAGTAGAATTTGGTAAATATTCTAAAAATCCTGAAAAGTGATAAAAAATTTCTGGCATTTTAAAAAATGAAACACCTGAAAACTGTGTGAAGTAACCTTTTGGTTACCCATTATCTTATTTTCATTTTTGAAGATTGAAAAAAATAGTCAGGACAAACTATGTAAACCAGAAATTGATTGTTTGACCACTGTTTGTATAGAAGTACTCATTCTAAAAGTTCTGGAGTTTGTGGCCTGTGTCATGTTTTTGTTGCTGCTAGGCCCTTGCCTTTTAGATGAAAGGTGCATCAGGCAGGTCATGGTTACATCTCAGCTACACCCCTGGTGTTTGCAGACTAGAGGGCCTTTGAATCTTTCCTTCTACCTATGTGTGAAGCACAAAGCACCAGGAGACAGTAAACTTGGCTTGAGGATCTAGGAATCACACTAATATCACCAATAACAAGGAAACATTCACTGTGCTTAACATTTTAACCTTCATACTGAATTGCTAATTTTGTGATAGAGGTAGCACTTCAAGATGCTCATTTCAAAAACACAAAGATAGTTTAAAGATACAAAGATAGTTCACTACTGATTTATAAAATAAAGAAACACACAAGGGACAGCTACACCTTCATCTTGACTGTCAGCAATGGGATTCTGTCACAGACTTTCTTTGCGAAACTTCAAAATACCTTCTTTGCAGGGGAAATGTTAGCTATGTCTTTTTGAAATGGCATCAAGGGAATGTGTTCTTCTAACTTTCATTTCCAGAAGCTGAGGCTGAGTTCTTCTGCTTGCACTAAAGAACCAAGTGACTTAATATTTTCTGTTTCAGAGAAGACTCTCATTTTGTGCTTAATATTCCATGGTCTTGATCATTACCTCTTTAAAAAAACCCCACACAACAGAACTCTTTTTTTCCTTATTACCATAAAGCTGTAGACCATACGTCATCAGTCACGTGCATGAATAAAACATTCTGAAGCAATTCTTCCATGTGCCTTGTCCTGTTTCAGTCCCTGTTCAAGCTTTTGCCTTCAGGCAATGATTTGTTAATGCAGGTGTGTCATGTTTTCTTGTGATTGCACAGGCTGGAAAAGTGACTTTGAATGAAGGAGAGTGGAAATTCTAAGGATGTAACAGAGCTGGACCTGAAGATAGGGTTGTGGACTGACAGGGACTATCGTCTTAAAGCCATGCCTTCAGAAGAGATTTTTACTTTCAGAGAACAGAGAAGGCTTATTCAGTAATTGATTGAAGCACACTAATGTATTCAATATAGGCAGTAGTAATAATCAGGCTAAGGCAGTAGTTCCATGTCTTTTTTACACTCTTCTAAATATGGGCAGGTTCACTTAAATACTGACAGGTCCACTACCTTCTCACAGTTAGGAAGTGACACAGAGCAAGGAATGGATCTGGCACTGTGACAACAGCACCCTACTCAAATTAATTTGTCTTAGTGAGGCCATAAAAGCACAGTCCAAGACACAGAATCATAGAATGGTTGGGGTTGGAAAGGACCTTAAGATCATCTAGTTCCAACCCCCCTGCCATGAGCAGGGACACCTCGCACTAAACCGTGTCGCCCAAGGCTCTGTCCAACCTGGCCTTGAGCACCACCAGGGTTGAAGCATTCACAGCTTCCTTGGGCAGCCCATTCCAGTGCCTCCACTTTTCTTGAGCTTTCTGGAAGGCTAAAACCTCAGAAGGATTTAGAGATTATGGATGGATTTCCAGATGTGGATGCTCTCCTGAATCATAGGTCCCGATTGCTCATTTGCTCCAAAATCTGGCATCAGCACTCCTTGAACCAGGCCCTAAAATTCTACTTTAAGCTTTTTGTAGTGAGCTTTGAGAGAGAGATATTTGCCTCTTGCAGGAAGGAAAAGTGTAGAAATAGGAGGAGAAATACAGAGAGAATATCAAAGACATTCACATTTAAATAATGCCTATTTTGCAGATGCTAGGGTTAAGGTGCACAACAATCAATACAGCTGACATGTTTTCGTCTAATTATCACCCTTGTTCTTTTATATCAAGCCCACATGCTATGAGAAGTAGTGAAGAGACAATTTCATATCTACTAATTATTATCATGATGTTATTAATTTAGACTAAGAATAATAATAAGATAGGGCATACATAGAAAGAATTCATTGTGAAATTAATTGCTCTGATTCGGGTCAACACATATGATAAGGTTTATAAAGCATTTCAGAAACAATTAGTTATAATGGCTATTTGGCATCCTAAGACATGTAAATCTAGAGCATGTATTTTACATTTCTTCCCCCTCCCCATTCATATGCTAAGTTCTCTGATAAACACTGCTTGTTCAAAAGAAAATTGAAATCAGTGGATCGAAGCAAAGCTGGATAATGAGGTATTATTGATATACTCTCTCAATGCTCCAATTATTCCGGCCTTCGGTCTTGAAATTATTTCAAAGAAACAAAAAATAAATATAAAAATGGCTTCTTACAAAGTCAGTTTTAATCTCTCCATTGCATTTGTGGTTGTCTTTTCCCCTAAATAGACATGGAAAGGACTTGATTGTAGTTACCTTTCTGAATATACTGTTGCTCTTTGTAATTCCTTTCTCTTGACTCTCAAGGGCTCTCTCACAGAATGGTGCCCCTCAGTTATGTGAAGCACCTGTTCCCAATTCGTCTTTGTAAATGAAACTTAACATGGCTTTGTCTTCTTGAATCTTAAATGCACTTTCTTCTTTTCTTTCTTTGTCTTCCTTGAATTCTTAAAGAAAACAACTGACAGAAGGGGCTAGCAGAAATATCCTTACCTCGAAAGAGTGACTGTACATTCAGGATGTTCTTTACCACAGAGATCTGCAGTAATCTACGTTCCTTCCTAATGCAGTTGAGTTTTGGCACTTGATTTCAGCATGATCACACTCAGTCAATCCTGGCAGCTTTCAAATATGCTATCCTAAATGCAGGCTGTTTACAGCAAAGAGACAATTTAGCTAAGCTAACTGCTTCTGGCCCAGCAGAGGTCTGATCTTCATCTGTCACCACATGGGATCCCAGAGGATTATCAGTGTAGCTCCATTTGTACTAGGTATAATAATTTTTGTCTTGCTTATCTCCTTTTCTCACTGTCCAGTCACTCAAAGTAACAATGGAAGCAGTCAGCTCCTCTATGCAACAAATTAGAAGACCTTGGGCATTTTTTTTTTAAAGAAAATATCTTTAGAGAAACTTATCATTATCTTTGTCTTTACAAGTGGAGAAACTGAGGCCCTAAGGTGCATAACTAATGTACCCAGAAAACCAAAGTGCTGCCAGGATACAGCCTGTTTCTCCAGAGCCCTGGCGCAGAAAGAATATTAAGGAGTTGTGGGTACATGAGCACAGCATATCTAGCTTCCTAGGTTCAAATCCCTGAGAAACACAGGAGGGTGCAATTAGAAAGGGAACCAGAGCTTCCTGAAATCAGTGGAAATCTTTCCAATTATTTCAACAGGTATCTGGCACAAGCCTCTGCTGAATCTTCTGAGGCTGCCTCTTGCCTGCTCTACGTAGTTCATTAACATCAAAATATATTTGAGCACTTAACTCCTCAAAGAGAAGGTTTGCAGGTATCTATGTTTATCTTTCCATTGCAAGCAGCAACTAACAGAAAAGAGAGAAAAGAGTATAAAGGGGAGAGATCAGCCATAGCAAGTCACAAGGAGCAGCAGCTTATGGGCATGGCAGGACCTCTTGCTCCCTTTTGCCTGTCCCGCAGGATCCTGGCAGATGTCTGACAGTTTTGTGGCAGTTAGTAGAGCAAATACCCTTTCTCATTGTTATATTGCAAAGACAAGCGGCTTTACACTGTGACCGATCAGTGCGCCTAGTGAGTCAATACTCAGATCACATGCAGTAAATCCCATGAGCTGTGCCAAAACTGTAACGAGTGACTATGTCTCAGCACACTGCCAAATTCTCCTTCCTCTCCCACCCAAGAAACTGACCAAGCCAATGGAGCTGGTGCGAATCAACAACAGCACACCAGGAGCTGGGAACAGGCTCATTTCAGTCTCTGAGGCATCACCATTAGATGTATAGCTTGAGGGGAAAGGTCTAGAAAAAGCAGCACATTCTCTAGAATTAGCACTGACAGGAATTTTTGGAGAGCTGCAGTAATACAGTACTCTACACCAGTGATATGCCACTCAATGCCCTGTTTCAGAGCAACGTAGGTGATTTCATGAGTCTAGTATAATGACCAGAAAAGAAAAAAGAAACAGATTATACAACAGCAGGCAACCCTGCTACTCAATACCAAGTCATAAAAGTCAATTGAATGATCAATAGGCTTTTCTGTCCTTCGGGGCTTTGAAGATTCTGCTGTCATGCTCTCTGCTATAATTAGCACTTGATGAACTTAAGATGTTTAATGACTGTGAAATTACATTCCTATAGAGACAATGCACACTTGGAATAACAGCATGCAATTCAGGGGTTGTGGAGTCCCGCACCATTAAACACAGAACTTCAAATAGAGTTTTCACTGTGAAAATGGAGCAAGCTCTTTGATGTGCTAACATCAGCTCTGGTCCACTTGCTTCTCAAATTACTGGCTTAGCAGGCAAACTTCAAAGAGCTCAGGATGCGCTTTAAAGCAACTACAGAGTTTGCTTGGTTAGGAACGAATGTACTCTCCTGGTGGTAGATGAAGAGAGCCAGACCACCCTTACCTCAATTTCAGCTTCATATTCAGAATGAAGGCAGAATGGGGTATATCACTCTGTATACCCATATATATAGGGCGAGAGAGAAAAACTCATTGACCAATGAGCTTATTCCAACTTCAATGTAAAATAAGCTGCCGTCGTAGTTTAAACAGAGCCGGTAACTAAGTACCATGCAGCCACTTACCTCCTTTTCTTCCCTCCATGGGCAGGATGGGGAGGAGAATCAAAGGAATATAAAACCTATGGATTGAGATAAGAACAATTTAATAACTAAAATAAAGTACAATATAGTACTGCTACTACTACTACTAATAATAAAGGAAATATTAAGAGGGAGAGAATACAAAACTAAAAAGGGGAAAGGAAAATAATAAATGGCAGTGATGCACGATACAATTGCTCACCACCCACCGACCGATACCCAGCCCGACCCGAGCAGTGATCTGCCTTTCTAGGTAACTCCCCCCAGTTTATACACTGGGCATGACATGCTGTGGTATGGAATACCTCTTTGGCTAGTTTGGGTCAGGTGTCCTGCCTCTGCTTCCTCCTGGCTTCTTGTGCCCCTCCTCCCTGACAGAGCATGAAAGACTGAAAAGTCCTTGATCAGGGTAAACGCTGCTCAGCAACAACTAAAACATTAGTGTGTTATCAGCATTGTTCTCAGACTGAAGCCAAACCACAACATTGCACCAGCTACTGGGAAGAAAGTTAACTATCCTAGACGAAACCAGGACATCTGCTTTGTGATACAGGTTAGAAAATAGAATCTTTTGCGGAGAGGAAAAGGAGAAAATACATTGGAAACATGATTGACTCCATCTTACAGTTTTGCAAGGCTGAGAATGCAATGGAGATGTACAGAAAAGTAAATATTTTAATTTCCAGAATCAGTATTTTTCATTAAGCATTTCTGCTTTGCACACTAAATGAAAATAGCACTTTCTTGCCTGTGGTGGAGGTACTCACCTGAAAAGAAAAGCTGAATTGGCAAAGCAAGAGAGAAAGGACAAGGAGAAGCTGATGTTTTCTTCCTAAGTTCAGCTGAAACTTTGCCATGAGCTCAGTTAGAAATGATCCCTTCATAAGGCCAGGATAACTGGGACTAATGTTTCTAGCTATGCCATTCATTACTCCTCCTAGCAATTAAAACCCCGAAAGAGAAGACCCATTGCATCAGACAGCTATTTCCAAAGACTATGCGTGCAAGATAGATAGATCATGTGGTGTCACCAGCCTTGCTTTAAGGGTTAATGCTAATAGAGCATGAATGTGACTTTCAGAAGACATTCACCCTGAGAAGCTGGTGGTCTCAGAATGAGGACCTATATACAATATGGGAGCACTATGTGTCAGCTCCAACTGGCCTAAGCTGCCTTTCACTTTACACAGCAGTCTAAAAAAATAAACCCAACCCAACCCAAAACTAGCCTGCAAATGGATTTTGTCCTTCTGGGGCTTTTCAGAGCCAGTGGTGGTCAGAACCAGAACCATGGCTTTCTGGTATCATGCTGGGCAGATATTTAAAGAAGCTGAGGCAGAGTCCCAGTCAAAATTATCTCCTTTAACACTGTCTCTTCAATCATGGAATACTTTTCTCTCCTGTCTCCCTGCACCAGCCACCATTGGCCCTAGAGTCCAAGGCCACACAAGCATAAGCTTAAATATTTGTAAATATGATTTCACTCTGATAACATGTGCCTCTGCACAGAAATTCAATAGCGAATCCTGTTTTAAATCTTATGTTTGATCTCTTCAATTTTTAAAAGACTGCTATGGAAGGCTTGTCATGAATTTATTGTGAAGAAAGGTAAAACTTATCACTATGCTTGGCATTCATTATGTGGACAAGGTTAATGCATGGTAAGATACAAGGTCTGCATATGAATCTACAGGGCTTCAACTCAGAGCTCAAACTGAACTGCTTAAAGGTTTGTCTCTGCTAACACTGCTAGAAGTAGCCAAGTTATCCCTGGTTCAAATCTGTAAGGTCTAAAAGCTAAGTGGCAGTTCTTTGCCACTCAAAATGCAATGAAGATCGTATGTTGACAAAATAGAGCAGTATCTCATATTTAAAGAGACCTGCAAAAATATGCATGCGTATGGATTAAAAAATAACAACAAAAAAAATCCCTTCACATATCATATGAAAATTACCAGTGTGTATTTTCTGTCTTCTTTTGTAAGATGCATGTAGAACCCTTTAAAGCTAGGGGTTAAACATTTGACCTTTACTTTGCACTTTCCCATCTCTGAAGTGTTTCCACAAATACTTAATATATAAGACAGCCTGACCTTTGAAGGGTGCTCTATTGAGTTTTCAAATATCTGATTGTAACACATTGTCCCCAATGTGTTCTTGGCTTCTGCTTCCTATTACTATGATGAATCTCTAGTTTTCACTCTGCAGGGGTGAGGTCTCTTTTTTTTCTTCAAACTTTAGTAGCACAGCACTGGAACCAGCCTTTTTCAACATTTTTAAGATTTGGGTGGACAAGGTGCTGGGATATCCAGTCTAGGTCATGCTTTGCCAAGAAAGGTTGGACCAGATAATCTGTGAGTTCCCTTCCAACCTGGTATTCTATGATACTATTTGTTTCACCAGTTCCTTGATCACCTGAGTTCTTGCAACAGAACTTCAGCAAAACCATAAACACTAGAAAAGCTTTGTCAATTGATGCCCCTACTTGCCCTCCTATACTCCCCATCCCCTTTTGTTCTTCTTCCAGAAAAAGTGTAGGTGTAATTATCTGATGTTTGCCCTTTCAGCCATGATGGGCAACAAGACAGCTTGAAAATACGTCACATTTTTGCTTGGCTATTGCTCAACCTGTTACATGGGCAACAAAAACCACACCATATTCCTAGCCTGTCCTAATAGCATATCCCAGCACACAGCCGAGAACATTAGTTACTGATCTACTGCACCTGGGTTGTCGTAGTCATCTAAAATGACTGGATTATAGTTTATATTTCAGGGAAATGTCCCATGTTACAAGAGCTGGAGGAGCTGGGCCATTGACCTCAACAAAGACATGATAATTTACATTAGCCAGAGTGGCAGCTTGGTGGAGCTTTGCTGATTTAAACCAGTGGAGGATTTCATCCATTATCCCTGGAAATGTTCCACAGAAATGCAATGTTCCCTCTAGTCTCTTTTGTCATTGTCTTAAGCAATTACTGCACTACATTCCCAGGAAAGGGTATAGCAATATATATTTTAATCTCAAGGTGACTTACTGCCTGTTTTTCCATAACAAGACATGACTGCTTTACCTCAATAGCTTTTATTACTGGTGAAAAAAGAAAAGGCAGTAATCAGATTTTGTAATTGAATAAAGAAGGTAATTTGCACCCCAGTCTTCTTGGAAATTAGACTTTTTATTAGAAAAAGGAAAAGGTCTGAGAAGAATAACTGTCTTTCATGCATGGTGGTACATAAAACAAACCCCAAAGCAGGGGCTGCCCCTTTCTTCCATTGTGTACCTTTTTTCCTGGAGAGAAAACAAGAACTAAATCCTAGCCAGATCTCTGTGGCACTGCCCGGTTAGTTGACGGTCTCTCAGGGGTCCTGAGTGTGTGCAGCCCTTGCAACTAAAGGTCTCATGTTGCATTGACAATACCAGGAACAGCACAGAAGAAAAGAGTGTGTGAAGACCTGCATTGTGTTCCAGGCTATACCTAAGGAGACATCCTCTCCACATCCTACCTGCCAGCCGCCAACAGGAGCCAACACTGCAGAAGTTACAGAAATGGACAGTAAACACATCTTTCATTGCTGACATATTTGAGACAGTGGTACTGCTCCTGCAAAAATCAGATGTCATTATAAATGAACACTTGTACCCTAGCTATAGCTCAGGTGGCTGTCTGAAGAAGTAGAAAGCTTAAATTTTAAATAAAACACTTTGAATTAAAAATCAAGAAATTAATGAATGAGACTGAAATCAGTGGCTCAGAGAGCTATGTTTCCACTTGAGTAGACTGGAGGGTGACTGAAAGCCCAAAAACATTTGTTTCACAAAATATAAAGTAAGGGTTTTAACACCTTTTGTTAAAGTTTCTAGATAAAGCAAAAAAGCCTGCTTACAAGTTAAATTTACATTTCCATTTTATTATGAAAGAGAAATTTCTTTTCATTTGCTTATTAAAATCCAGAATGAAACACAACTGGAAGGTGAAAATGCCAGTTTTATTTTGGATTTCTTCAAGGAAAAAAAAAAACAAAACACACTGCAGAAGCAGTTGAAAATAAAGTCTGACTCCACTGTCAGAAAAAAATCCTGCACAACTCCTGATTAAGGAACAAAAGTAAAAGCAATATTTTCATAGATGACTTAAAAAACCCCAAAACAACAACAACAAAAACCACCAAAAAAACCAAACAGAAAAACCCAACCAACCAAACCCAAAAAAGAACCTGAAATAGTGTTTCCTGACTATTTTATTCAATGGAATTAATTTTCTACTGTTTTAATCTCAGGCTTTTCTCTGCCTGCAGGCCATGCCATGTGCCTGAAAACAGCAGATAATGCCACTGACACATAACTAGAAAAGAACTCACTGGCGTATGGAGGTGTGAAGACTTGAACCAGTCTTGACAGAAGTTCAAAAGATGACTTGCTGCTCACAGACACAACATGGTTGTGTAAGATAGAGATGGCAGGATCAGCTATGATTGAATCTGACCTGAGTCTGGAACAATCAGAAGCTGTATGACTGCAGCAGTAGAAGAGACTTGAGCAACTTCCCATCTGGAAATCTTGGGTCACATCGTCTACTAAGACAATCAGCATTTTGAGATGAACAGAGACCAGGATCAGGCAATTGGGACTTTTTGTTCGTGTTTTCAGAACACAGGAAATTCATCAGCAGCAGTTGTCATAAGGTGCAGTTGAACAAATACTTTTTAAGCACTGGTTCTGTATATACTAAGTTTTACAGTTCAAAATTACTTGAGGGATCTTGAAGAGGGGAAGGAAAGATGAACTGCAGAATTTAGTAAACTAGTGTGGTTGGTTTCTGCCTCTACCTTATTTGGTTGCTAAGCATACCAAATGCTTAAATGAAGATAGATAACCAAAGAGGAAAATAGCTGCATTGCACAGTTCAGCCAAGCTTTATTTTTCAATTGGCTAAAGAAGATTCTTAGACTTAATACGACCCAGAAACTGCACAGTCCCCAACAGTCCCAGCAGCCCTAATTAGTTGAAGAAACTGAGCATTTTACCACATAACCTTCAAATCATCTCTTAGAATTGACTCTGCCTCTAAATCTCACTGGTTTCCCAAGTGTTTTCTTGTCTCATTTCATACCGCTAATGAAACAACTCAATCAAAGAGCAAGTTTCTATATGTGAACAGATTTTGTTTGCATCCTGAAATTTTAAATAAATTACCACTCTTTGCTGTGTTCCTTAAAGTGAGTGTCAGCACCACATCCTTTTTCTGACCCCCTAATGGTTTGTTAGGTACTCCACCTCCCTCTTTATTCTCAGAAGAATACTTTCACATCTCAGGAGCAGAAGAGTTTGGCCATGGGAATCAAAAATGCTTTGTTTCTCATGTACAGCTGCTATTTGAAAGGTATAGCTCCTCTTTCAGCTTTACCTTTTGAGATGGAGTGTTTTGCTCTGTACCGTGTGAAAGATCCTGTGAAGAGAACACAGTTCATACTTGTCAAGGGACTAATGTTGCCAGACCTGGCACATAAACATAGAAATAAAGTTTTATCCAAGGCAGAGGCTAATGGGAGCATCTGTTCACTCTTCCTTTCTTTCTTCCAACAGCTGTTCAGAAGTTGTCTTGTAGCGACCCTTAGCCCAGCCTTCTAAGGAAGAGACCTCTAACCTAAGACGTCTAACCTAAATTGACCATAGTGCGATCTCATTCCAAAGTTTTGGAAAAATTAACTGTCACAGAGGAAGTCTGGATTCTGTGCAGCATTTCTAGAGCTTCTTCCCCTTCTGTCCTTGCTTTCTTTTACTCTTTTTACTCATTTTCACTATGACTAAGTAGGACAAATACGGTTGAAATTGCTATTAGAGCTATTGCCACTGGCAAATCTTCTACTAGGGGAAGAAACTGATGGAGTTTAATCCATTTGAAATACAAAGACAACAGAATTCAGATGGTTAAATTGTTCACATCCTATAGGAACTCGATAACCTTCAAAATTTGGAGTCTAGTTGGCTTAGTCAGCTCAGTGTGGTCACTGGTTGTCTCTTTTTCTCACTCTGATTTGATCCTACTTAAAAACAGGCACTTAGTCAAGAGATTTGTAAGCTTACTAGTGTTTCGAGAACAGCTGGTGAGAAAATGAAGTCAACTAGTCTCTAAAAGACTGTTTGTGCTGGGTTCAGCTACAGCAGTCATTTTTTCTTCGCCTTAGTAGCTGGTGCAGTGCTGTGGTTTTGACTTTCAGCCTGGGAACAATGCTGATAACACCAATGTTTTTAGTTGTTGCTCAGTAATGTTTACTGTGACCAAGGACTTTCTCAGTCTCATGCTCTGCCAGGGAGGAGGAGAAGCCAGGAGGAAGCGGAGACAGGACACCTGACCCAAACTGGCCAAAGGGCTATTCCATAACACAGCACGTCATGCCCAGTATAGAAACTGGGGGGAGTTACCTGGAAGGCCCAGATCGCTGCTCGGGTCGGGCTGGGTATCGGTCGGTGGGTGGTGAGCGGTTGTGTCCTCTCCCCTTGTTATTCCTCTTATCATTATTATTGGTATCAGTAGTGGTTTGTATTATACCTTAGTTACTGGAGAGCTGTTATCTCAACCCGTGGGAGTTACATTCCTTTGATTCTCCTCCCCGTCCCTCCGGGAGCGGGGGGGAGGAGGGAAGAGGGGGGGGAGTGGGCGAGCGGCTGAGTGGTTCCAAGTTACCGGCTGGGCTTAAACCACGACAATGTTTAACAGTACGTTTTTTTTTCCTGAAAATATTCAAATAAAGCTTGTTTAAAATAAACAAAAAATAAGATGGGATTGTCACACCACCACACCCCCACACCCCCTTCCATCCAT
>NW_009926724.1:30343-37875 GCF_000696875.1 Nestor notabilis
GTGGGGATTCCTTCAGGCTGAAACAGCAGCAGTGCTGGAGCTAGTGGTCTGCTTGCACCACCTAGTGATGCCTGCGGGCTTGCACAGGTCCTCCTGCCTGCCTGAACCATAAGTGAATCCTACCTGAGGATGCTAGAGATGTCTGGAGGGAAAAAAGGAAAACAGCACTTAAACCACAAGTCCTGTTACAAGGACTAGCATTTTCCCCTCAGCATCACCATTCTTTAACTGGCTTTTCCTCTGTCACACCGTGTTACACTAAGTACATCCGCCTCCCATTTATATGGGTATCATCAGATGATCTACAAAGGTTCATCTGATTTTAGACTTTACAGGGCACAAGAGAGTCACACTCAAGTGAACTGGAGAAAGCAGCATGTAATAGGAAGGGTCAACAACAATTCCACATGCATTTTTCTGTAAATCCAAAGTTTATAGAAAAAAATAAATAAATCTAGGGAGTCAATTATATCCCACAAAACAACACTTTCTATACCAAAGAAACTTTTCTGTGCAAAACCTCAAGTACCTACTTGCAGTCCAATCTTTTATTACAGTTATCCAAGAAGGTGTCACCTGAAGAGTTAAGTTGCTGAGTGACATCTATATATGAGTTGATAAATATACTTTTGGAGTCTGCATCAGTCTAGTGAAGAGCCATGGGAGCTTTCTCATTGCACTTTGGGCTATGTTGCCTTTTCTCCACCTGAGCATTTCTCTGATGACTAGTCACTTAATTCCATTAGCAATTAATATGAGGCACTTTTCCATCTGTGGCTGCAAAAATTAAAATGCTATTACTTCAGGCAAGCCATAGGTAATTAGGCCTGAACAGGGGTGAGGGAAGCGTACATGTGCTGTAGATTTTCTGGTCTTTGTTTTACTTGGTCTTTTCTGCTCTTAATGTCTTTGGTTCAGGCATTTGAAAGGGCAAGCCAGTTGAGCTTTAAATCAATCCTTCTTTATTATTAACTTGCAAATCCATAGAGGATTTCATATCTTACATGCTTTTCAGTAAGTGCATTATTAAGAATTAAACTTACACCTGAAAAGAGCAGACTTTTCAAGATCCTCCAGCAAACACAAAACCAGACAATATTAGCACTACTCTGCTTGTCTTAATACAAAGCCATTCCATTGCTGTGTTTCAAACTAATTGAATGTTTATCTGAAAGCATTCATTATCCTAATATCGATAGGATCCATCTTGATACCAGCTTCTACTGAGATGACTCGTTTTAATCTAGGTTGTTGCAGAGCTCCATTGCACAGTAATATGAATTTAATGACAGAAAGCCTCAATTAAATCTCTGAGGTTTCCAGGAACATCTTCAGCTCTTCCAAAAGTGATTATCTCCCAACCATGTTGATTGGGCAAAGATATTTTAAAGGCAACATTCTCCCCCACTTCATTATCAAGGCCCGAGCAAAACTGACATCAAAATAAATGGTGGTTAGTGAATCATCCTTTTTGTAATGATAGCAAGAGTTAATGGAGTTTGGACATCTTGATTTTAATATGTCCTTTGAGATTAATCTTCCTTTTTCTCCTGATTTTGCCACTTTGATTTTGACCTTCCCTTGCTGTCATTGTACTTGCCCTTCTTTCCTTCCCCCGTACTCACACAATCACATGGCTGTTCCCATGAAGTACATACTCCTTACTGGTATATGTCCTAAGATATTTTGTGCATTTGTGTAACTGCCTGAGTGGGGTCCGCAGTGGCAAAACAGAATCCTTGACCCCGCTCTTCTTGAGCTCCAGAGTCTGATTACTAAAGCCTCCTGCTTTTCATGCTTACCCCTCTCATTCATTGGAATATGCAGGGGACCTTTAGACTCATCTTTCTCCAGCATAGCTCTTGTGAAGACAGTGGATTTGTGCCAGAAGAAAATTCTAGAAATGTTAAATATTAAGGTCAACTATATCTTTTCATTTGACCTTCTTTACAAACTCAAGGACAGAAAAGAGCCCAAATATTCCTGTTATTGAAGAACACAATGCTCAAACAGATACACATCCGATCTGAGACCGTCAAGTAATGAAAAAACCAAGCAAATATTCTCATACATTTTCAGTTGTTAATTGGCCTCACAATTAAAAGCTGATTTTTTTTAATCTAAAAGTACTGACTTCCTAACCTAAATCAAGGTTCTGCCCCCCCAACCCTCCAGTTATTTTTACATTATTGTCAATTCACACCTCCATCAGCTTTGTGTTTAGTAGAACTAATTGCATTCTTTCAGTCTCCCACTTTAATGTCCTATGGGTGTAATTATAATGTGCAAAAATAGTATTCCTTGTTAACATTTGTGTCAGTAAAACATGGGTGTGCTTGACATCCACTGTAATTTTACATCAAGGACCTGAAACTTGCCCTGAGACTGCTATACTTGAAGATGGGGTTGGGTACAGTTTTCTCTCAGCATCAGTGGGTTTTTTCTTGAAGATGAAAAATTCCCAGACAAACTCTGCTGTCTGTCACTCCTTGCCCCACACATCTTCTAATGCAACTGCTGGCATTCAAATGCCAAACCCCTTATTACTGCGCTTTACTACCTTTGTCAGATATGAGAAACTCCACATCAGTCAAGAGAATTATGAATAAATGCCTTGTTACCACTGAAAGCAAAGCCTGATGAGTACAAATTTTTTTATGTAGGCTAGATTCATGTATAAATCAAATTGAATAAAGATTTATCACATCTTTCTGCATTATATACACATCCTCCAGGAGTTATACTACTTTAAATATATTTGTCACAATATTTCTGACAAATGCAGGACTTTTATATAAGCAACATCTGAGTAGCATCAGAATATTACCAAAAACTTTAAAACCTGTGGATCTTTAGACACTGACAGAAATAACCTGGTTTCCAAAGACACTACAAGTATGTAGGTTTCTTTAAGAAGCTGAATGGATTTAGCCATCCTTAGAATCAAGCTCCATGTGAATACAGATATGGCATTTAGACAGAGACATGATGGGCTTGACTTCAGTCCTTGCACAGACTCTTCAAGTTGTATCTACACATGTGCTTAATCAGGTGCTGAATGGTCCCAGCTCCTTTCTTCAGTCACTGTCACAGTTCAATGGCTGTTAAATACAATCTGCATTTCCTATACAGAGGCAGCAAGAGTTTTCAGAGCTGCCAGGGTTAGGAGGAGCGGTTGTACTCTAAAGCAGCAGGACCAGTGCTCAGAGTACACTATTCATATTTATTACCAAGAAGTCTAAGTCACGACCCAGTAGCAACAGCGTAGTCTGCACAGAAACTCTATGTCTACATCCCTTGTTTGTCTATCATTTGATTTGCTTTAACAAAATGCACCTGCTCTGACAAAACACCCATCCACAGAGATGGAGAAATCTTGAACCGTCATTACTGCAGTTTCTCCAGACCCGTATGAGACTCCCATTTGGGTTATATTCCTGTACTCTGCAATTCAGACTCAGACCTCAATCTTTTCATCCTCTGTAAGTACCCATGCACCGATCTGAGGTTGGTCTCTTACCCTCTTCCCCAACAGTCGCACCACAAAAAGAAATTCAAGCTTCACTTCGCAGCACAGCCTCAGGTCTCTTAGCACAGCAAGTCAGCAGCCAAGCAGGGGCGTTTTATGACACCAGCATCAAGAGAACAACCAGTTATACCAGTCACCCTGAAAAACATGCCCATCTGTGCTTGCCACATCTGCCTGGATTGTGGTCTGGATCCCACCTGCAGAGCAAGACCTATTGATTATCAACACAGTAGTTGATGCCAAATCTCACAACATTATCATAAGTATTGTGGATTATTCCCCTCCAGGAGACTTGACATCTGATTTTATGAAAAGTAGTTAGGTGTCTAACTATTATCACAAACAGAAAGAAAAGTCATTCAGTCCCGTGCCAGTTCCTGCAATTCTCACATGCAAAGTTTCAGCTTTCTTTAAAACCATCACCTCTTCTGAGCACTGCAGAAAGGCACTTGCAAGTGGCATCTGTCTACAGTTAATAGTCAATGAAAAGAAACACTGGGGTTTCATTTGTCAGACAAAGCCCTTGATCTCATTATCAGATGCCTTAGCTGACGATTTTCAGCTCTGAAGGCTGGTAGTGCAGCAATACTGCCCCCAGAACAGGGAGAATGGGAGCACATCAACTCTTCAGAGAAACTGTGCTTCAAGCATTGGTTAGACATGCTTTTTCCCCCTTGAAGATCACAGGGAGTACTGATAAGGACGACCTGAAATGGCTGTGCAAATGCTAGACCAGTGATCACATTATAGCTATAGCCTCTGAGGTACTTAGGTGGCTGAGTAGCCCAAAACAGCAGGCACACATTTATGACTGATCAGCAATTGCTACACACAAAGTCTGTTTAGGAGGTGATATTCTTATGCATTCAAGTGCTATTTGGCACATGACGCCCTCTGCAGCCAAGGTTGCTTTGAGCAATGTGGTCTAGTGGGAGGTGTGCCTGCCCATGACAAGGGGGTTGGAACTAGATGATCTTTAACGTCCCTTCCAACTCAAACCATTCTATGATTTTTACAGTCATCATACCATATCACAGTAGTATATGTCTTTTTCACTCCCCTTTCACTGGTGTTACTCACAGGACACTATTAATGCAATGGAACTGTTTCACCTGACTGCCGCCACGGACACTAGGGAATTCTAAGTACTGACTGCCACTACATCTTATCTTGATGTGGTTAAGGTAAGGTATTGTATGCTTAGCACGAGAGCAGACAGTGACTGAACTAACAAAGTGTCTTGCTAGTGTAGCAGTAAGAGGTCAGATTTTTGTCTTCTAAACACCAAAATAGATCCACAGTGACTTCATTGGAGGACTTCAGACTTCAGAGGTGGACGTGACAATAGAATAATAATTTCAGTTTCCTATCAAAACCTGCTAAGGATTTATCAGCATTAACCCTAGGGAATGCATTATATTTATCTTTTTTTTTTTCTCATTAGTAAACCAAAGCAGTAAACATTGCACAAAAGAAGGCATCCATGGGAAGAAGCACTAAACCTGCGGCAGGGTGGGTGCAAGGGAACAAGTTTGAAATCAAACATTCAGGAAAAATCCCTGTTCTTAAAAAAAATGTTGTTGCAACTTCATTTCCAAACAGAAAATGGCCTTCCAAGCTTTCCAACTAGTCAGGATGATTGACATTTTAATATTACTCACAAATAACTGCAGGCCAGGCATTTCCAATGCTTTGCCTCTTAGACAGCCATAAAAATATAAATAGCCAATCACAGAAACTGCCATATAACTCTTTGCAGTTTTTCCAGTTCAGTGTCTTCACCTTCCTCTGAGTGGCTCATGATAAAGTAGACAGGAAAACAGCAGCAAAAAAGGTAGAAGTGCAGAACTGACACTAATTATAGACATAGGAGGGACTTTCAAATGAGACAAGGTGTCAAGAACTGCCATTTATGGTTCCTTGGTTCTCTATATGAAACATTAGTGTACCCTGGGTCACTAGAGATATGAATGAAGAGGGAAGACAAAAGAATGAAGCATGGAAACAAGAGCTATCCAGACCAAGGTGATTAAAAGTAAAATTGTTTCTCCTTTTGTCCTTGCTCTTTCAGAACATTAGCTATTGTCATTAATTCAATCCAAAATGACGTGGCACTTCACATCAGCCTAAGCATCCATCTAATCAAAATAAAGGAAAATAAGCAAATTACAAGGAGCTTGAAACACAGCTGTGTCTCAGAGGTGCTGTAGGAATGCAAGCGATAGAACAGGTACAGAAACAATACATTATAAGGGCAGTTTGTCTACAAAAGGAAGAGCAGAAAGAATGATTTAATAATGTGGCTGATGTGCAACAGGATATACTATGTAGAACTCTAAGCTGATTTGGTATAGCTGAGCTGGTAAATCTGTCTGATGGGAAGATACTGACTATACTTTTAATATTTCAGGAGTGTTTTAGGACATGCACTAATGTAGCAAAAAGAATTATCCAATTTATGAAGCTAGAAAGCTGCTGGGGAGGGGGTAATTAACAGAGAAAAAGCAGCTAGGCTACTGCAGATCTCCAAGACTTTTTAAATGCCTGTTCACTCTTTCATGCAGTGTGCTGTAATTTCGACTGTTAGAAAAAAAACCCAACAAGCCTCAAACAAAGCAGGAGCCACCATCATAACTTATGGGATGTTTTATGGCTCATAGGAAGGGTTTGAGATACATAAAAAGGATGGTCTACAGACCTTTCACCAATAATAGGCTATTGCTTGCTGGCCTGTGGAGGCAGGGAACTGGACTCAGTGGTCAGCTTGGCCTCCACTGGTCCTTTTTTTGCTGGCAGTGATATACACCCCCGATACGCTCTCCTGTACTGTGTACTAAGCACATTCTGGTAACTGAACTACTCTCGCAATTTAAAGGGGGAAAAAGGGTTGAAGAATGGAGATATTCAGAATTAGGAATAAAGCAGCCTGGAAAGCTTACTACTCTGAACAACACTGCCAGAGGGAGTTTCCATTGCTGGCTGTGATGTTCCCTATGACTTTCTTAAGCTGAATACTGATACTGACATCAAGGGACCATTGTATCAGCCTGGAAGCGTCATGCAAATTTCAAAACCATTTTCACTTTTTTTCCTAAAATATCTTTGAGAGCTTTTTAGCCTCCAATCAATGCAGTAATTTTATTCTACAACATATTTCAAAACCCTATGAGGTCTGTGAAAGAAAATATAATTCCAACATTTGCCTTTCAAATATTTGGTGCAAGTGAAGAACAGTTCTGTAATATCCACAGCAAGGCCTTGTTATTAAATTCATGCATGCTATATTTTAGATATCTAGATATTTGCATAATGAGCATACTTGATAAATTATTACTAAGTTACAGTTAATTGTCCAATTAATTACGAGAAAATCAATTTGGAAATTGGAGAAGCTTTAGAAGTTGAAATAAGATGACTGAAGAGCAGGTGAAAGGAAAAGGTAAATTCAATTAAAACCTGATCTAAGTCAACTTCATCATTTTTAAGACAGTAAAAAAAGTGGACAAGTTCCATTCTACTGCTCTGCCATTTAGATTTCTAACACCATCAGCTCTGATCCTCTGAACCTTTGAACGGTGGCTCAACCTATTACATAGAGACCATTAGTCTCACTGAACTCTGGGCCCACTTTCCCTAAGGAAGGTTTGCATACATAAACAGAGATGCTTGAAAGCTTCTGTTTAATAATACATTGTTGGGAAGTAGCTTTGTAAGAATTGGAGTATTTCCATTCAATTTTGCAGGCTCAGCATAGGGTTTATAGCAAATATAGCCAGACCATGAGTACATATGTGATACTGCCTGTCGTGATTTAAGCCCAGCTAGTAACTCAGAACTATGCAGCTGCTCACTCACTCCCCTCCTTCTTCCTCCCCCGGCTCCCAGAGGGGTGGGGAGGACAATCGGGAGAATATAACTCCCACAGGTTGAGATAACAGCAGTCCAGTAACTAAGGTATAATACAAACCACTACTGCTACCAATAATAATGATAAGAGGAATAA
>NW_009926724.1:38029-61549 GCF_000696875.1 Nestor notabilis
CTTCCCCTCCTCTCTGGCAAAGCATGAGACTGAGAAAGTCCTTGGTCAGAGTAAACATTACTTAGCAACAACTAAAAACATCGGTGTTATCAGTGCTGTTCCCAGACTGAAAGTCAAAACCACAGCACTGCACCAGCTACTAAGAAGGAGAAAAAATGACTGCTGTAGCTGAACCCAGGACACTGCCTCGAACAGTGCCTTCGGCTTTGATGACCCTTCTTTGATACAGATCAGTTAGGAGCAACAGACTGACTTCTACAGAACATGAGAGCCTGTGCCAGTCTGGCTGTATATGTCTCTGCACCACATTATCCACAGTGGTGGGACAGGAAAGCTCATTTAAGGTTTGCTTTTTAAAGAGGACAGAAAACAGCAGAGGTGAATTGCCTTTTCCATGAACCAGCATTGCAGTCACTCAAGCACGACAAACAGAAGGACTATTCACCGTGGTAGTGGGGCAGACAGCTTCTTATAAGAGGCTGGGAAGTTGTGGTGCTCACTTGCTTTGAGCATTTCAAAACACAGCCTCTGCTTTCCACTTGTTACTTTCCAAGCCTTCCGTGTCTTATCCATCCTTCATCCACTGGCAGGGCGCCTTTTCCAGCAGCATTTAAAAGTGAGGAGAGAATAACTGCAATTTTAATCATGAATGCCTTCAGCTATGTATTTATTTTTAGTTAATGCTCTGTTCCTCCTTTCACTGCTTTCCATTTAAAAGTGAGGAGAGAATAACTGCAATTTTAATCATGAATGCCTTCAGCTATGTATTTATTTTTAGTTAATGCTCTGTTCCTCCTTTCACTGCTTTCCCAGGTAATTGGCTACACATCTACTAAGTTACCTTTCATTTTTCACCATTGTCTTCTGATGAGCTTTTACCTGTCACAGTTCCTTGGCAGTTTAGAAAGTCCACAGTATGCAATAGGTTTTACCGTTTCCTTTGTGACACCGATATAGAAACTCCCTCTGGTTTTCCCCCCTGATTTTCCTGGACTATAAATTACATAGCATGCAAACGTGGTCACTTAACGTCTTTGCAAAGTCTCATTCTTTTCCTCTGGCCATTTAAAAGCAACATTCCACTATCTGACATACAGTGCATTGCCAATTCCTCTTTTTCTTTGCTTTCCCATTTCCTCTCCCGCTCCATGTAAATACTGACAATAAAGAGAACACCACACCTGGCTATTTCAGCACACCAGTATTACAGATGCTTCCAAAGGAGGAAATGAGGGCTCCCTTTATGCTTCTGTAACTTTTTTGCTGGGAAGGTTGGCTGTGGGCAAGAACACAAATAAGAGACACATATCCCAGCTCGTCTGACCATGGGTAGCTGCACTGAGTGCAAGTCTTCACAGTCAGTAGAAAAGAGGAAAGCTGGATGTTCCCTAGTGCTTTTGACAGTGAGAACAAGCTGCTTCAGAAAGGTTAGTTTTGTTTGTTCTTAGGAAATAAATGACCGTGGTCCTGATTCAAACACGCCTGCGTTGCTAACCACAGCTTACTGATGCTCTCCAAACAATCCCTCAGCTCTTGCTCATATTTTTTGTTTTCCTTGACATTTTCCTATTCTGTTATTTCAAATGTCTGCTTCAACACGGCTATGACTACCCGCTAACCATGCATTTTGTCTTACAGTTGCACTCTAACACAACTGCGTTGCCTTTTTCATCAAATGAAGGAGGCAGTGTTGAGATGTGTTTGGCATCAGGCAATATCCAGGGGAAATTTTGTTTGAGAGTGAAGTTAAGAGAAATTCTGCCTGGTTTGCAAGGTAACTTTGTCTCAACGATTTTAATGAACCTTTACCTGAACATACATATGTATGCATATATGAGGTTTAAGAGAAAACTAGCAGATCCACTTTTTAATGTTCTTGGTCTTACCATCCACTACACCTAAGGTAACTGTGGTTGTACAGTGTATGTACTTGTATGCTGAGGCATATTGCTTAATACCATATTTATAAATGTATTTAGGAACAGTTAATTTCTAGTGATTTTACAGAGTACAGGCACCTTAGCAGCTCTTGAACTTTCCTTTGCATGTGCTCAAGTTACTTGATTGTAAATAACAAAGCAGTAAGACTTTTCCTCATAGTGACTTATGGATGTATAGAGATTTAAAGTACTGAGGTAGTTTGATCACGGCAGGGGTGTATGTTTCTAAGAAATCCCCAACAAGAATTCTTCATGCACCTAAATTAAGCCCTTCATATCCCTAATCCAAGTCAGACATTTCTGAGCCATCAGGTCCAGCATGGCTGGAGCAATAGAGGAGGAGAATGAAGGTTCTCCTGGTGTCTCCACGTAGGCGTACATCTTTCACCAAGCAGGCACTACAAGTAGTTCCCAGATGACAGTGGCAGCTTCCCTTCTGGGCTGACTTGAGGTACACTGAAATCAGCATCATCTGAGCAAGTCAGGATGTTCATCAGTTCCTCAGAAGGGTCATTCAGGAGCTGCTTTGTTCTGTTATACAGAGCATGCACCACAGTCTATGGCAATTAGAGCCTTTGACAGACTTTTGAAAGGTTAGGTTTCTATATAAGCCTATTGGAAGAGCCTCGAAACCTGTTGAGTTAATAGACTTTTGTCCCTGTAGTTATGTGCCCAGTAAGCCCAGCTACAGTGCTCTTTCCCACCTAGTGTTATGGTGGCATATCAATATTTGTCACTTGTTATTTACTGCTAAAAAGGTGGCATTCAGGGAACACTACTAGGTCTCCCGGCTTAAGCTAGAGAGTTGTTCTTTGCCAAGTTCTTTCTTGTTGTACCACTTGGTGGCACACTTGCATTAGCACACTGCAGTCTGAAGGCAGGACAAATCAACAAGCAAATCCTGTCCAAAGCTGTTCCACTTAATTTGTTTTGCATCAGGAATGCACCTATTTAATTGATTAAAGGAATCTAACACTGTAGTATTGAGTAGAAATAAGCAGGGCATACAAAATAATTGCACAAAGAAAGCCCTGTATTTTGCAATATTAATCACAGATATTGCCTGGATAATTACTTTTACATTTTTTCACTAAGTTTGGTAAGAAATTTGCTGTTGCCTTACAGAACCTTTTCTTCCAAGGGTGGCAAGTTTTTCTTGACTGGTAATTTCTTCTTTCTCTATCAGAAGGTTTGTAGCAGGTTTGTGCATTGCATGTATTCATGCATGGTTCAGGGACTTCTTCTAATCTTTTGTTTCAAAAGCAGCAATGAATTGCCAGTGAAACTGAACTGTAACTTCTCTTTGTCTAAATGGTAAATGGAAATTAATTTATGCCTTCTGAGTAATAAAATTATGATTCAACTTCATATCAAAGGAACATTCTCCAGTGGGCTATATGAAGTTAATAAATGAGTATGAAGTGTTATCACATATGCCACTTATCTCTAGATGGTTATAAATCAGCAAATGCTGCAGATGGTTACAGGCACAGATAGAAACAACTTGCTGGTCTGTTGGATTTTACAACTTCATGAAGAATGTATTAAAACATTTATTAGCTCTTTATACTCGGAATCTTAAAGGCAAATGTAAATGACCAATCTCTGAAGTTAAGATATTCCAAGGACTGGGGCAAAAATTTTCTGACTGTGGCTGACTGTCATAGGAGCATCTTCTGTTCCAAGGCTGTGATCCAAGTTCTGAATGAGAACCTCAAGGGGAAAACTGGAAGCATCTCAGTACAAATAACTGAGTGCCAGATGACTACTGGATTTACCAAGGCCTCAATCCCACCATCTTTAAACACACACAAAAAAACCCCCACAACGCCAGAAAAACTTACCTGGTCCACAATGAAGTTGCTAACAATCTTACCTATACATGACTTAACCATCTGATCCCTTGTTTTGATATTTCATTAGCTCCCCTGAGGGCTAAATTAGTGAGTGCAGAAGACTTTTTGCCTTTGCTCTGTAATTACTCTTGTTCAACTCTTTGAATTAGTTCCCTTTCTTACCCAACATTCCTTCAGATATATGGGTAAAAGATGAGCTAGAGGTTTAAACCAGGGAAAGCGCATGTTTTTTATTCTGTCTGGAAAAACGAAGGGTGGGAGTCTCAGTGATAAGTGTCATGGGTAGGTAGCACCTGAGAGATTTTGAAGCATATACAGTCCTGACTTCCTCCATTACCCACTGAATGGCATTGCCAGTGATAATTGCAGCTTCAGGAAAAATAACTGCTAAAGAATGATAGCAGTAAAGCCCTACAGCCTTTCTCAATTAAATTAAGTGGAAATTTAGTCCTTGAGTACTACTAAACTGGCTGAGCAGAATATGAGCAAGTGCCCTTGGTGAGCTGGAGGATAGCTTGGAGCAGGAGAAAGACTGCTTGCTTTGCTCTGACCATCCTTCTTACAGCCCCCATCAGAAAAGTCAGGGGCCACCCTCTGCCCTGTATCTAATGTTGGCACGAGAATAACAGATTGCAAGTTGAATCTGCTCTAATAGAGGCCATGTAAGGTGGTGAATTTAGGAAAAGGCCACTGTCAATCCCTTTAGCCATCATTTCTCTTAATGGTTTTCCAACAGCAGCTTGTACTTCCACCATTATTTATCTGTCTCCACCACAACCTCTTGATCTTTGAAGGTTATTTTGGCTTTGTATGTCTTTTCTGCCTCATTTATTTCTACCCTTTCTGCTTATCCCAGTACTTGTTGGTTTTTAATCAACATTACCTGCAAAAATCTCACATTTATTAATGGGTTTTACAAACTTTAGTCTTACAAATTAGGACTTTTTTCTTCTATTCATTCCTGTGTGAAAAGGAACTGGTGCCATTTTTGGAAGTATCTTCACACTGATTTGATGTAAACTACCCAAAATGGAAGAATGAAGCAAACAAGTTTCTCATAATACTCAGTGAATCCAGGAGATTTTCTTCAAGTTATACCTAGGAGAGCATTTACCTCAGCCTTAATAAACATTATTTGGGATAGAGATGGGTTAGGCAGGACAGGCTTTTATGGAAGAGAACAAGCCTGCAAATTGATATGGCCTTTCAACCTCTTTCTGCAGTGTTTAGAAACAATAATCTAAATAAGTAGAAAGGTTTTTAGCCAGCCTTTACATAATGGAACTCTTAAGTAGTGCTGTCTCAAAGTGATTTTATCACTTTAGTACTTTTTAAATGAAGACCATGTAAAAAATAAAGGTGAGATTAATTTAGTATGAACATGCACTGAAACTGAGTTTTCAGGAGCTCAGAGTAGTCACCTGTTTGTACAGTATACAAGATAGTGCGCAGGTTTGCATTCAGAGTTTGAGGTGACATATCAATGCAAATACCTTGACGAGAAACACCAGTGCATGTGTTGGTAGGACAGGCATCAGTGGCATGACAGAATAAGAGTGACTTCTGAAGAGTCTGCTCAGCATGCTGGAGGCAGAATTTATTCAGTCTCCAAGGTACATGGGCTCCAACTGGTGCTGGGGAAGAGAGGCTAATTTTTACCTTCCACTTCCTTATGTCATACCTTGGTTAAAGGTATGACATAGGTCCTTACCCCTTGCACAGAGGCTGTCCACATTGGCAAGGAGTTGTTATCCTAATAGCAATTTTGACAGGGGATAGTACTGCTTCTCTACTCACATGCATCAGGCCTTTCATGAAGCACAGAACTGGATCAATGTATGCACACCTGCTGCTTAGTGCAAAAAGGGGGATGAGGACATAGCCTTACACTTTCTCCGTTGGGTCAGGCAACTCTTATTCACTAGATTGCAGTTCTTATGTGAAGTATCTGGCCACAGTTTTCTGTAATCAAATTGTTCACAGTGCTTAGGAAAACTATCTAAACTTTAGAAGGCAGATAGACACAGCACATGACTGTGACCCAAGAAAACTGTGTGCATTCACCTTTGTCTGCCATCCAAAGCTTGTCCACTGAATTTGTGCGGTTCTCTCCATAGGATGACCAAGCTCTTCACAGTGCTTGGGTCAAGCCTGAAATTTCCTTTATCCCTCTCAATTTCTTGTGCCAGTTCCCCATTGCTCTGGGTATATTTTGAGCAGCACTTAACCCCAGCACTCTGTGACAGCACTTTATCAGTGTTACAAAGCATCCCTGGTCTTGTGGGAAACAGAAGTTGTCGTCTGTCTGAAAGCAGCCAAGACTTAGTACATGTTGTCATACAGAGTCAGAAGCTGAAAAGAGAGAACTTGTCAGCTTTACCTTGATAAGCCCATGAGTGTGAAAGACATGCCACATGCAATTTCCATTACAGAGATCACCAGGAATCCATGAGAAGTGTGAATGAGTGGAAGGAGACAAGCATGCAGAAAATTATTCAAACAGGAAACCTTGGGCAGTTCCAGGTGTGCCTGCTTTCCACAGGAATCAAGGGGATTCTCAAAATTGTCTTGTCAGATCAAGAGATCATCCATTACAAAGGACATCAAGGTAGCAAGATAACATTTGCAGATTAACCTTCCTATATATTTTTCCCCTCAAGAAAACAAGGTCAGAAATTCTCTCACAACAGAAAATCAGTTTCACTACCACCCAAAAACGTTTTAGTGCTTTACCTCTTAGCTTGGGACATCTTCCTGGTTCAATTAAGAGCAATGTACTGCATCCTTCTCACCTTTCCCTGACACTGGCAACTTCATCCACAGATACAAGCATCCTCTCCCTTTGTGCTGGAGAAGGGGTATGGACTGTTGGAGGAGTTGGCTTTCAGAGGCTGAAAACCCTGGCTGCCCTTACAGTGAGAGATCAGAAATGAGGATCCTGTTCTTTAGCAGCATCTCAAATCCTGTCTGGATTTGTTGGCTAGAAATCTGCTGCACCATTTGCAGCCAATTGGCACGTGCCATGCTGCTGGGCAGGAAGATCCCATACAGGAGCTGACTGCAGCTCGGCAGTGAAGAGGACTGGCCATCAGTTGGACACCCACCACTCCTTTTCCTCCCTCTGAAACACAGCAACGAATTGTGATCTGCAGTAGATACTTGCACTGTGGCACCATTGCCAAGCAGTAGCAGACATCACATCCTCGAGTTTGGGGTTTCTATCAGGTAAGTCATGATTTGAGGCTCATCTTCCTGTAGCTGACTGTTTGGTGTCAGCTGGGGGAGATGCGAGGAGCCACGCAACTCAAACATGTGTTGTGCTTGATTTCCAGGCACCAACTATGTTTAAAACTTTGTTTTAAAATCTGATTGCAGTTAAGGATGGAAACAAGCTTTTTTTGTGTACCTCACACAAAAAGCTGCACCTGGAAGCTGGTAACGGCACAGCATATTTGTACAAGTTAAAAATAATGTTTCACTTAGGAAAAATAATGCCCTTTTCAAAACTGCAGTTAGTTGAAAAAGTGATGTAATATGCATATAAGATCTTTCAGACCAATGTTACCCCTAGACAAAGTGTTCATCAATACAGTGCTAAATAACATCACTGAAGAAGTTCAGCAGCCTGTTTCACAAATTAAAGTCAGATAATAGTTACTTTTGCAAGACATGTAGAAGCAAAGTCTGCTTGTGTCAATCAGTATGAAAATGTAATTTAGTTCAGTGCAACAGAAATCGATTTTTCTCCTAGGATCTAAGATAACTAAATATCACACAGTCAGCTTAATTAGTTTTTGGTATTTGTACAACTTCACCTTTAAACTCTGGAAAAAGCACAGTTCATGTATTTGTTCTTTATAATTCCTTTCTGGTTTGCTTTACTGCTTAGAAGAAAGAGGCTTACAAAGCTTCGCAATAGCAATAAAATCTCACTCCAATCCTGACTTTCTTTTGGCAACCAGGAGATGGAATCAATGCTCCATCAGATCCATCAGGCCATTTCATTAGTGTCACTAAAGCAATTTCAACAAAAGGAAAAGCACAAAACCAGAGGTCCTTAAACCTTTCAAAAAACCCTTTTCTGATCAGTTGCCTTCCCTAGAGAAGTAGCCAGCACATAAAATGCACAGGACTAATTCGGTTGTCTGTTCCCTAAAAAAGCTATCCATCCAAGTCTTTTCCAGTATCAGTGGCTTATCTTAGCACCCCTGCTCTGCCACCTTGCAGCATGGGGACACCCAGGTCCCAAAGTTTGGTCTAGGAGCAATCACAAAGCAACCCAAGTCTCTCTACTGCAAACTAAGGTCCCTGCGCCTTTGCGTCACCCTGTCTCACACATTCCCCAGCTGTGTTTTCTGGGATCTGACACCACACACAGCCCTGCAAGGAGCATTGAGTTACCAACACCAAAACCAGCCTCAGTACCTGTCCCAGGGCTGCTCCATGGAGGACAAGCCAGGATGCACAGGTTAGCATGCCTCCAACCACGCTGCCAACCACCATGAGCAGGGCAGGGTTGGTGGCAAAATGAGTCCCAGCAACAGCCCAGGGAACATCAGACAAACGTGCAAGGATGAAGCAACTCCCAGAGCAAGCTACAGAATCTGGCAAGTCAGGCCCAGCAGAGAACAAGACTTAGGCCCTGAACCCCCTTTACAAAACAGTTCATAAGAAGAATAGAAATGGTCATACCTGAGCTTATATAGAGCTTTTGGGCTGTGGGTGGAGGCCGGAGGCACCAGGAGAGGATTATAAGGGCAATTAGAGTCTATTAGCACCCTAAATCCCTGCTAGCTGGTTCTCCTTCTGAGGCAGTTTGAGTTTAGAGTTTTACCACCTGTCCATGAGACACAATCTACCAGTTTTGGTTTCCAAAATTCAGACTCAGTTAAAATAATTTTACCTGTAAATGTTTAAAGCAGACTTCTGTACTAATCCCTTATCCAAGATGAGGTCTGTAATGGTTAAAATAAATTGGATCTTGCACTTGGGTTTGCACCTCTAAGCCTAAGAGAAGGATGCTGCCTGTGAACACTGCAACATCTCTTTTCCGATTTGCCCTGAAACACTATGCTTTCACCTTACACACTCTGCTGCCTTTGCAGTCCTTTTCCAGGCTTATACACTTGCCATGAGCACTGTACCTGAAGAATGAAGCCAGGTCTGTGAATTTCACAGACATTCGGAAGAGGCATGGTCCTGCTGTGCCTATAACCAAACCCGAACAGCCCAAGGTCACACTGGTAGTATAGGATGAGGCACGGATTTCAACTCCCATATGATTAATGTCATGTTCTCTAGACCACAATAAGTACTTTTATAAAACCGTGTTCACTGAAGGGGGCTTCACAGCGTACTAATGCTATCCAGAACTTTTTTGGCAACTGCTGGTTGGAGAGAGAAGGGATGGTTGCTTTACCAGAGCTGTGCACTCCCTTAAATGCAAAGTCATGCTATGATAAAATGAAAGATTGAAATGTGCATGGCTGTGCAACATGCAGTGATAAAGATGACTATAACCTCCAGTTCTCTTAACTTACCAAGGGCAATGGGCTGAGAGTTTAGTTAATCAATCCTGAGGAATCCTTTCCTGTTATCTTTTCCATCAGTGAAAGAATGAAAGCACAAATGATGAAGATGATTCATACCCAGCAAACAAAGGCATAAGAAGCTCAAAGTGCAGTTGGCTCAACACAGCTTAATTAAAACAGGCATTGTAGGAGACTGTCGATAATGCCCTGTCAAATCTCTTCCTTTTGAAGTGGCTGCATCCCAATTAGATAGGGTCTTGAGCTAAAACTGCTCTAAAACTGAAGGCAAAGAGCATGTCACTGTTTGTCCCACCTTAACACTTATGTACATTGGGACAGAAGACAGCACATATATTCCAGGTAGGGTACATATGTCAAAAGTTGTATTGTGATCACTCCCACTTGGGTTTTGCCACAGTTGTAGCTGCTTCCAGCTTTCAGAGGGCTTACCTGAATGAGAAGCTGGTTATTGGTAAAAACTAAGGCACAGTATAAAAAATATGTTCCTGCCCTCAAAAGCTCACAATTTGGCTTCATTATTGACTCTCTGATTAGATATATGATTGCAGAGGTAAAGATGTTGAGAAAGGAGTGCCTGCATGTGTATGTGTGTGGACTGATTGTAGAGGGAAGGAGAAGAGCATAAAAATATTAAAATTCACACTGGCAGGGAAAGCAACTTGGGGTGAAGCCAAGCCTCTGCAGCACATTTGATTGCCAGTGATGGCAAGAACTCTGTGTGTGGTTTAAAGTCATCATTGGAGTTGATCATAACATGTAAAATGAAGTGCCTTTCTAGAATCAGGGGCCCAGACATTTTCTGCTAAGACAGACACTGCTTTGCCAACACGGACATTAAAAACATCATGCGTAGGATGCCAAAGATGAGAATCCTAACTTCTTGTTAATAAAAGTTGGTACTGTAGCATAACTTTACTCCAAGAGGTGGATTTTTCTAGGAAACCTCAAAAACCTGAAAACTTGCAAGGTTCATGCTAAAATCTCTGCAGATCTCATTTACAGCACAGGATGATTTTGGAGAAAAATCAGTCCTATAGCCATAATGGTGCTTGTTATTGTGAGCAGACAAATTAAAACAGGTTATGTGATGGAAAACAAAGATCCCCCTTAGGAAGAAAGATTTCTCTGACAGAAAATATACTTCATTTTCCCTGTATTTTATTAGTTAAAAAAATGGCTAGTTTGAAACTGCAGCCTTTAAAGACCAGAAACTTTTTCTTCCTGAAAATTGCTGGTCAAGCTACTTGAATTTCAGCTTTTTCCGGTATTGACTTGGCCCTTATCCTCTTAGATCATTCATTTTTCAGGTATACTGGGAATTTGGCTGAACTCTTGCTACTCAAAGGACCTGAATTCAAATCACAACTTCCATGTGGATTATCCTTGAATTAGAAAGACATCCAAAGGTCTTGCATGTTTCTTAGCTGGAGAAAAATGAGATTTATGTGAGGATGTGAGAGGTTCATGTCAAGAGTTAATAACAGCATGAATTTCTGGATCACTGTGGCTGTACCAACGTTTGGCACAGATCAGGGCCAACCATTTAGGTGTCTTGATCAGTTGGCTGAGAGCAGAACTGACCTTTGAGATCATTAATGGGACAAATATTAACACCATTGTAATGCTACTAGCATCTAATAATGATGCAGAAAAAATATGCAGCCCATATGGAGAGAAGGTACAGATCATATCTGTACGGTGCGTGCTGGTTTTCTTCACTGGTACGGTTGTTGTGGTTTAACCCTAGCTGGCAAATAAGTACCACACTGGCACTTGTTCACTTCTCCCCCCCCTGGTGGGATGGGGAGGAGAATCAGAAAAAATGTAAAACATGTAAAAACCCATGGGCTGAGATAGGAGCAGTTTAATAATTGAAATAAAATAAAATATAATAATAGTAGTAGCAATAATGAAATGGGAGATAATAAAAAGAGAGGAATAAAAACCAAGAAACACAATACAATTGCTCACCACCTGCTGACTTATGTTCAGCCCATCCCTGAGCAGCAAAAATTCTCCCCCCCAGCCCATTCCCCTCAGTTTCTATACTGAGCATGAAGTTCTGTGGTATGGAATATCCCTTTGGCTAGTTTGGGTCATGTTCTATCTCTGCTCCCTCCTGGCTATTTGTGCCCCTCCTCATCAGCACAGTATGCGACTGAAAAGTCCCTTAGGGTAAATGCTACTGAGCAACAACTAAAACATCGGTGTGTTATCGGCATTATTCTCAGACTAAACACAGCACTGTATCAGCTACTGGGAAAAAAATTAACCCTACCCAGCTGAAACCAGGACAACTGTTTATACTAAGACTCCATGTGTATGGTGTAGGTTTGAGCAACCTCAGAGAAGCTTTAAATGATAGCATGGCTGGTTCTGGTCTTGAGAATCATTGTATTGGAAACAGCTTTTTCACAGTCTGCAGTTTCTAATGTGTTAGTCTGCCTCAAGAAGCTGACAATATTCAGTCCGCTGTTTTTGAAGGTAAGAACAGTATTTTCTAAAGCAGTCATGGTTTATTCTTGTTATTTAATAAGATACAGCAAGGAATTGTCTAATTAGCAAATATTGTCCAATACTGAATATCTGGTCCCCTGTCTGATCTTTGATGAGCATGAAGAACTGTCACTAGTGCTATTTCCAGTGTGTCTGAGTTTTTATTTCATTAGCCTGTGCATAACTAATTCTCAGATAGCCATCCTGTTGTTCCTCTATGGAACAGATGTATACAGCTTATAGGATGCAGAAGGTGTTCAGTTTTAGTGTGTAAAGGCAAGAAGCAAAATTAATAGTCGTCTTTTTAGAAACTGGCAGTCACACCACTGTCCCTTATATTGCTGTTCTGATGGAATGGGTAGGATGTAATTCCCTCCACCTCACACAGAAACTACTTGGCCATGTTGACATTTGCAGCCCTCTGGGATAGCCCCAGCTACTGACCTGTTTGCTAAACACTAGTTCAGCTTTGTCAGTTCCGTGGAAAACTATTTCCTGTCATTTGTGTTCAGCTCACACTATTTTGCAGTACCCCAGCCATGATTGTTTCATTTCTTGAGGAAAATAACCTCTCTACTTAGGCCATTGAAAACCTGGGTGTTAAATGCCTTTCATGTCTTTGATCAGCACTGTTCGCCTGCCTTCTCTGTTGTGAGAAATCATTGCAGTTCATAGCATGTCCATTTCTCATGCTTCATGTTCACAGACTGTTAGCGGGGTTGTTTCTGAGAAGCTGCATGGCACAGAGCGACCTCTGAACACTCTGAACCGTGCAATTATATTTATGCTTAGAAGCAAACTTCAGCAGCACTGTCTTTCGCGCAGCAGAAACAGCAACATCTGTCTTGGGCTGGAAGGGAAGCTGAGTCCTCAGAGGCGCAAAAGCCTGAAGCTATTTCCTTCTGTCAGTTACTCAGCTGAAGTCACTGGGAAATTACTGAGAACAATATATATAATTGCAGGGATAACTTATGCACATCATGACAGCACTATGCAGCATGCATAGTTCCTTCAATAGCAAGCAGTAACAGTTACTCACAGGCATGCCTGCAGTTCTTCAACATACGCACAATGCTAGTAGCATAGACAAGGACTGGCTTTCTGTTTACATAGCACCTTTGCACTGCTAGATAATAATTCAGATTGGGGGACAGCACTTCTACTTCCTTCTTTGTTCTGCACTGTGGACATCTGTAAGCTGCACAGGTGTTCCTCACACTTCTCCTAGTAAGCAGGTTTGAACAGGTATTATGCCATTGCATTTTAGAAGCACCTAATCACATACACTTCAGTGGCTCACACTCCAACAAGTTTCATTTGGGGCTTATGTTTTTCTCAATAGGATAAACAGAGACAAACGCATTGGAGCAGAGAAAATCTACAAAACTGCATGGAAATGACTAAAGTTTTATTAAGTTATATTATTCTCCCCCATGATTTTATTGAAAGCAGCCACATGTATACAGCATGGGAAGAGAATACTGAAGGAAATGGAGAGTCTACTAGTCTGATAGTAGACCAGAATTACTCACTGGTTTGCAACCTGTTTAGAAAAGCCAGTAGCAACCTGGGCTGCCTTTATAGAAGTACTCTGGTGCACTCATTTCTTAAATGTCATGCTGAGACTGGGCATTTTGTTATCAATAGGGAGAGGTCAGAGCTGAAAGAGCTAAAATTGATGAGCAGATTGTTAACTTGGAATGGGTGACTTATACTCTATGAGAAAGATTAACAGTACTAAAGTGATTTATACCTGCTGAGGATCTGAGCTGGCTAGTTTAGTTTTGGCCACTAGCCAACCCAAAGGGTGAGAACAGAGCTCAGCAGTCTGCAAATAATTGAAGATTGTTAAACACCAAGGAGGAAATGAAATGATTTAATGAAGCACGCAAAGGTGTAACTAGAAGTTGGACTAAATTAGGGAAGAGAAAATTGTAAATGAGTATCCAGAAAGCTTCTTGCTAATGAAAAATAATAGTCTGTAAAATCACCTTCACCTGAGACTTTTAAAACTGTGTGTGACAGTACAAATGTCTTTCAAGTTGAGAAAGATTGTGTGTTTATAATGTGTGAATTTATAGTTACCATGGGGCTAAACTAGCTGAGGCTTCATAGTCTTGGGCTCATCATATTTAATACTTCTTGACAGACACACCAAATAATGTGTGCATCTTATCTGCTGCACTCCATCATTTATGTTTGAGAGTCATAAGCACACAACCACTGTATATTTTTTCTCCCTTTAATGTATATCTGCTCCTCTCACTTCTGAAAAAATAAAACAAAACAAATAAAAAACCCAACCAAACAAACAAAAAAACCCAACCAAAAAAAACCACCAAAAACCAAAACCAAAAAACAAACAAAAAAACCCCCACCAACCCCAAACCCAAACAAACCCCATAGCTGGCAAGGCATGCTTAGTAGAAAAATGGTTTTATGGTTAAATGGAGAAAAGTGATGACAACTATAAGGAAACGTAGTGAGGATAGCCCTTGCTAAAGTTCTTGGATCAAAAGATGTTTTCTGAGCTGTCTCAAAATCCTTAGAAAATGCCCACCTTGCAGTGAAGGCACTGCAAAGGGACTGCCTGTGCAGTCCCAAGCAGGACAGAAACTTGAGCTCTGCTGGAGCGTTTAGGTACCTCTATGGTGCAAAGAAGAGGTATATTACTGCTCCCTTGACATTAAAACCAGTAGCAACAGACTGGGGGAGTGACATTTCCATTTGTGAGCAAACTGTGAATCATTAGCTCAGATATTTGAGAGATGGATATTATTCTGAATTAGCTAAAATGGCCACATCTGAATTTATTTCACAGCTCATTAGGGAGCTGTGTATAATAAATTACCCAGCATGTTATACTCAGCTAACCTGTCAGCTAGCTCCCTGGTTGTTTTATGCTCTGGGTTGCTGAATGTGAATAAGGGAATAGAGCCTCTTTGGTCATTGTTTCATTGTGCAAATGACAGAGACAGTGACTTGACAGAGTCTTTTCTTCTTTCCATGGAACCTCAAGCATTTTCTTGCAAACCTAGAGGTGATTTCCTGCACTCTACATCTATGAGGGCTGTTTTTAGGTGATAAGAAACGACACATTAGCAAAAGGACAGAGCTACTTAAGGGCAGGAGGGTCTATTTTTTTTCCCAGTTGTTGCTCTCAGGGTTGGTTCCTTTCTGCTTGGTAATTTCCACTGCCTAGTGGGCAAGATTTCCAGACAGGCTTGAAATTTCTTGTAGACCTCAAGGACATGCTGGACACAGGCTTAACCTCACTGTGTTGCTATTCACTTTGGGCTGTGGTTTCATCCGGTTGCAGCACAGCATTGGGCATGGGGAAAAGGCTTCACTTCAGTTTCCATCTGTAATAGCTGTGTGGGGTTTAGTGGTTGTTTTTTTTGTTTTACTTGACTATGCAGTCCCAGTTTGCTTTGTGGTTTCCCCCATACCATCTCTATTGTTGCAAGAAGGCACATTTGCTCAAGTGGGAGAGAGTGGCAAAGCAGGAAGAATTTCTGTGTGGTTTGACTTTCTTATTTTTACTTAATGTTTTTTTCCTTTTCTGCTTTCCAGGTATTACCTAAAAGTGGTCCCTACAGACTGAGAAAATGTTTCATTAACTTGTTCGGTGCTTCCTAGGAAAGAATAATTCATTACTGGAACTCGTAAAATACATATATGTATGTATGTATAATAGTATTTGTGCTTTCTCATAGCAAAAGCTTTTGATGATGAACAAGGAGCTTTTGTGAGGTGTTTCACTGTGGAGTGTTTCTACTTGCTGTCAGCTCTGTTCATCGATGGGATTGATTTTTTTTCACAGGTTGGCTGTTTCAGGCCGTAATGCTGGCTCTGTGAGACTGTGTGGGGACACTTCCTATTTTCTCTTCTCTTACATATTTACATTAAATCTGGTCTAAACAAAAAACCGGTACAGACTCTATATGCAGATTCCCCAGTCAATTTCATTAAATCAGCAACATCCAGGACTTTGATAGGTATTTTATATTGAGAGTGTTTTATTCAGTGTTCTGTGAGTTGTTAAAAGGAAAGAAAAATGGCCTGGTTTTATTCCCATAACCATCTGGTAACACCACTAAACAACCACCACCTTCATACACAGGTATACCCAGACAGTTTTGCAAACTTCTGGTGTTTTCTGATACTGACCTAAATAGGCGACAGGGGAAACGACCTGCTCTATGCAACAGAATACAGAGATTTCCCTTTTCTCTAAATCATACAGTCTACCTTAATTGCTTTTCCGTAGCAATATAGTGATACGGTGTTGGCTTTCTATGAATAATTCAGGGAAGTAAAATGACAATGTTATCAACAAACGATAGCTTACAGTGATTATTTAATGCATTCCATAGATATTTCAAAGACAAAAAGATATATCTGCAGATGGAATGTGAGATACTACATTGAGAATATGTACAAATGTGTTAAGAGGAAAAATAAGTCAGCTGAAGGATAGTGAATAAAACATTACCTGAATGTATGCTATCTTCTTCTATTAAATAATGAACTAAAGATCTTTGCAAAATTCAGATAATCTCTTGTGCAGTAGGTACACTTTATTTTAGGAAGAAGGCCCAGGCCCCTTGTGTAATGGGCTGGTTAATGTGGCAGTATGTATGCAGGACCAATATATAAGGGGCAGATTTTAGGCATGGGCTACACGTATCACAGTGTCCTAGGGCTTTCTATTAGAAAACATGCCCTGCCAAATCTTTGAACTCTTCACTCCCCCAGTCTCCATGCACAATGGGAGTGCTGAGCCAAAGTAACAGCTGAAGGCAGGTTAAAAACAAAACATGAAATGTTTCAGCTTCAAGCTTTCAGGCTGTGGGTAGTCTTTTGTGCTGCCTCTCTAGCCCAAACTAGTGCTAGAGCTGAAGAAACTGAGGGAAATAGCTTTTCAGAACAAAACTCAGTGGCTACTAAAATCTCCTGACAGCTTCATCTGTGCTAACAGTTGTGAGTGATGGGGTGAAGAGCAGCCCATGTTTCCTGGTATAAGCACTTGGAGAAGAGGGGAATGCATGGATGCACATTTGGAAAAGTGCCTGAGACCCTTAGCAGTTTGCATGTTCCACTGCTGCCTCTGCTGCTGAGGCTCAAAGGACACTAGTGTATCTATCACTGCTCTGTACAGCCCACTCAGGAAGCAGCATGGGCACAGCCAGCCAGCTGAAGAGAGCTGCAGACTTTGCAGCCTAGACCTTGACGTAGACCTTGAGAACTACTGACCGAAGACCACAGTAAACCAGGTGCTGTGGAGAACAAAGACTGCAAAGGCTTCAAACTTTTAGGGAGCAGTCTCAATCACTGTAAGTTTGGACCACAGTTTGCTTTATGTAAATCATTTATCCATGCAGTAAAGTTCTTGGTGTCTTCATCCTTGAGAAAGAAGTGCAAGCACCACCAGAGATCTGCCCCTCAAATAAGCTTGAAGATTACTCTAATATTAAGTAAATTACCTTGTTAAATACATCTCTCTTATTTTTACATTCCTCCGCATTTAAAGCAAGTTAAAGAGGAATCCTTGCTATTCAGTGTCAGAGAAAAAAAAAAAAAAAAAAAAGGCTTGACTTAATGTCTTTTCTCTTTTTCCTCCCCATTCTACTACCCTTTACACTATTCATTTACCTGTTCACTATTAAAATAACTATCTGATGGTGGCATTACTGGGTGAAGTGATACAGCTATGCTAAGTGGAGTGTGACAGATGAATAGATGAATTCCATGATTCAAAAACCTGCTAGTTATGAGGTAGCAAGCACTGCCTTTTTCCATCTTTATTGACTATTAAAGCTCCATTTTGCAGAACACACTATTCCAGTGACACAGTTTTCCATATAGAGTCTTGATTTTTTTTCCTGAAACCAAAAATCTTCCCTTCTGATTTCAGGTGGGCTATGTAATATTGGAGTAATTTATTCAGACCAGAGAAAATGCTCTGTTTTATTAATAAAATGGCTTTTCATTAGCTTCCTAGAATGTAAGTTTTTGTAATAGGCAAATTAAAAACTTGCTTATTAAATGCACTGCCATTTGCATTCTTTCAGTAAAACTGTGCCAAAGCTGTTGCTGGCCAGAATTTTACAAGGCAAACAGAGAGATCTGAGGTTGTATGAATCCATCTGGTCTGAGTGATCGTGATGGGAGATCTGACCACAAATCCCTCTTAATTCCTTTCTGTGATTGCTTTCTGCTCTAATTGCTTTGTGAAAAGACAGAATGATTGTCTTTTTGATAAGATGACATACTTTTTAGATTAAAACTGTAAAGTGTTTTCCTTTGGTAGAGGCTTCTACTTTAATGGACTAGGAGCGCTTACAAACTCAGTTAGCTTATCTTATTTTGGCTCAGTTCAGTTCAGCAACAAAAGGCTGAGGAGTAACTCCATTAACATGTGCTGTGTGGCAGTGGAACATTGCTTTGCCAAAATCTATACTTATTTTGAAGTATGTTACGTTAAAGAGGGAAAGCTAGGATTTAACTCTACATTTATTCCCATAGTAAAGATAATTGTATTTGTCTTATACAGCAACTTTCATGGACTTTAATAAATATGAATTAAACGTAACCTAGCGTTTTACTCTGCAAACAAATGATAAATATCCATCTTTTAAAATCAGCTCTTAAAATAGGCTTTTATTTTATATGTTGTTAATTGGATTTTGTGCTGAAAATGAAAGGCCACATCTTGATCTTTGTTACCCACTAAGGAATGAAAATAAATGTGCTGGAGCTGACAGATTTATGCAGATGTTTTAATAATAAAAAGCTTGCCTGAAATTGTTAACACTGGAATGGTGGCCTTGTCCTTCGTTCTCTGGTAGCAGATGTGCATATGCACTGCTCTGAGAATGGTATAGTAACTTGTCTTAAGTCTAGTGGAAGTCTTGTGCTACTGGAAGGCTTTTTATAGCTGAGATTTAAGGTACAGTTTCTGATTATCTACAGCTTGACTGGATCGCTGCCTACCTTTTCTGAGAAGTCTGCTAATCCCAAAATTTAGGCCATTCAGTGTCTAAAGTGGATGAGAAAGCAGAGCTTTCATTCCTTGTGAGTTTTTGATGATGCACAGCTAGAACGATGTTCAGAGAGCCCAACCTTAGGCATGCAACTCCACAAAAAAGCAAATGTTTTTTTTCCTAGGACTGATTTAGGTGGTTTGATTTACTTTTGGTGCATTCACTATGTATATAGGAAAGGTACAAAAGGCAGTTTCGTGTGCTGGATGGTGTGAATAGCTGTATCTTATTCATTTCTAGGCTAAAATAACCTGAATGAATAATCTGAATGAGACAATGACTAACCTGGAATCTCTCAAAACCTTTTATCCCATAAAAAGTTACTATTTCTTTTTTAGGTTTCAAAATATTTCATTTTTTTAAGTGCTTCATTCAGATACTTTTATTAAAGAGTACAAACACATTTGTGTTACTCAATCAAAACCAAGTTTCTTCTGGCTGTTCAACAAGTTTCCTTTCATTCTGTGTTGTTTCTGAACTTAGCCTCCAGGTCACTGTCCACTAAGCCCCCTGAAGCCTTCATTTTTTTGTAAGTACCTGGCCAAATGCCCAGTCCACGCTAATGCACCTGCTGTGATTTTCAAACTCCTGCCCAGATGGTCCTTTCCTTTGGAATAGTTTGCTATGTTCAATCTCTTATTTTCCTCAGGGGAGAAATATATAATTTAATTTGTGGATTTCAGTAGTCTTACTAATGACTTTCTGCCTGTTCCATTGTTTTTGAGTAGTTACATATGCTTCACTGGCACTTTTATATTGTCTGGTATTGTTTCCATCAGTTGTTGGATTTCAGGAGGGAGAAATGTAAACTGTACTTCAGCTTCAAGACAAAGCTGACAGAGCTATTGAAATGAGGCACCTGATGCTGCTGAAGATTTTGCCTTTTTGTATTGCATTTTGCAAGGGACAGTTGGAAAAGTATATCCATGTGAGAAACTACTGATAGTGAAATGCATGTCTCTCCAAATCTAAAGAGCATCAAGTAGGAAACCATTAACTTTTGGCTCAGAACTTGCCCTTTAGCAACACACAGAACATTATTAAAACAACCTTTAAGGATTTTGCTGGTGAAGTTGTCTGACTATTTCTTTATCACCATCTCAGCAGTGCTAACTTAAGGCATGGGCCTGAGGAGCTCAGCCTGTCTCCTGATCTGACAGGTTCACAGGTCCGCACTGCACGCCATTGGCATTGAGTCCAGCCTGTGCATCAGCTACAACAGGGGACCTGATGGGCTGCGAGTAGCAGTTCTGTGGCAACTTCTGTTCTTAATAGAACCTCTCACTTTGTTAGCAGTGTTTTAAAAAGGTGTGCTACAGCAGTTAGCATATAATAACAAAAATGATAAAAACAGAACAAACACAAATTATTTTACCCTTACCTTCTGGTAAGCCACACAAAAGCAAGATAGAAGGTTCCTGTGTTCCTGTTCAGAAATTCTTTCTTACCCTTGAGTGCCACAGCTACCTGAAAACAGAAATATTTTCTGGGAGAAACTTCAAGAGAAACTTTGCTTTTTTTGGTCCTATTAATTAATAGGTGGTTTGTTTGTTTTTTTTTTAGCTAAAGAACCAAATATTTAAATGGGTGTTAGTCTGCAAAGAGAGTGCTCTGAAAGAAATATTTCGAGGTGGAGTTTGTGGTTCCCATTGTGTAGGTAGTCCTGTGCTTTAGCCTACAACAAGCTGATGCCAGTGGCCTGTCTGCTTTGCTCTAAATGCTGCTAATTCAGGAAAAAGTTGTGAATTTAAATGTGCACTAGAACCCTGAGGCTTTGCAGTATGTCCATTTTTTTGTTACTTGTTGCGGTTTAAGCCAAGCCGGTAACCCGGAACCACGGAGCTGCTCACTTACTCCCCTCCTTTTTCCTCCCTCCACTCCTGGAGGGATGGGGAAGAGAATTGGAGGAATGTAACTCCCACGGGTTGAGATAACAGCACTCCAGTAACTAAGGTATAATACAAACCACTACTGCTACCAATAATAATGATAAGAGGAATAACAAGGGGAGAGGATACAATTGCTCACCACCTGCCGACCGATACCCAGCCTGACCCAAGCAAAGATTTGGGCCTTCCGGGTAACTCCCCCCAGTTTCTATACTGGGCATGACGTGCTGTGGTATGGAATAGCCCTTTGGCCAGTTTGGGTCAGGTGTCCTGTCTCTGCTTCCTCCTGGCTTCCCCTCCTCTCTGGCAGAGCATGAGACTGAAAAAAGTCCTTGGTCAGAGTAAACATTACTGAGCAACAACTAAAACCATCGGTGTTATCAGCGTTGTTCCCAGGCTGAAAGTCAAAAACACAGCACTGCACCAGCTACTAAGAAGGAGAAAAAATGACTGCTGTAGCTGAACCCAGGACATTACTAGGTCTGCATACATGAACAGTTCACATTGAAGCTGGGAGCTAAACCTACAAAGAAAACCTGCAACAGTTAGTTTCTTTAGGTCTGTTCTTGGTTGTTGTGCTTTTGCATGCAAAATCTGCCTTTTTGAGAACTGAATGAAACTCCCAGTGCCTATGTATTAACAGCAGCAACAGCAAAGCAGGTTCTTTATCTGCAAAGACCTTGCAGGCACAGCCAGTTCCTCTGGGGGCTGATGTAATGTCAAGAGCTCTGGCAAAAAGACCACTAAACTGGATGGACTCAGACACAGCATCTGTGGTGCTCATACATGGTTTGCTTTCAGTGGAAGGTCGCAGCAGAAAGCAGTTGGAGCAGGGTCTTTTGTATGGCAGTGATGACCACAGCTGTCTGCAGCTCTAGAGAGAAAGAGACAGAGGCTGAGAAGGCGAGTGTGGCTGTCATGCATGCCCAGTGAGTAACCCTGGCCAACTCACATCTCTCAGTCAGCACGATCAAGCAGTACACAAGGATTATGTCTATGTACCTCTGCAGCAGTACATGGATTGCCAAATGTCTGACATCTTGAGGTGTTGGGTATATTGAAAAATAGCTGATGGCCGGAAAAGAAAAAGCAAAGCTATACTTTATCACTTTTCACACGGGACACAGGACCAAGTTCTTAAAGCTCTGTAGGATATCTAACAACCTGGCTGATGAGGATGGGTCCTTTCAAATGCAGACATACTCCAGCCGCCTGCTGTAAGGTAACAAAGGTTAGCCAGGGTTCTTGGAGGGTTTCCCTATTTGTAAAAAAAAAAAAAAAAAAAAAAGAAAAGGATTTATGCATCTCATCAGCTTGTGGAGCTAGTGATAACTGCATTAAGTCCTGCTAGGCAACTGTAGATTTTCCCTTTCCACCAGTAAATTCCCAGCCGTGGAAGATTGCAGACATGATGCTGAATCTTCCTTAATTTCACTCTTATAAATGAACAGCACCTTCAGCTTTTTAGAGTACTGTCTACAGTTGGGTATAGAGGGAGGATATTGATTCTACCCAGGGGCTTTTTACAGCATTTTTTGAAACCGCCTGTGGATCTGAGTTGCTTTCTGCAACAGAAGTTCTCATAAAGCATGCTGGTATCTTACCTGTAATCCTCCTGGCTTCCCAGACTGTTATATGTCAGGGCTCTCCTTGTCACATCTATCTGTATGACCTTGCCCCCAGGACGGCTGTGGAACTTGTAGAAAAATGCTTTACAGAGACAGTTGTCAGCCTATGAACAGCATCAGGTTTGTTTTTTTAAGCAAAGATAATTCTGACAGCTGGATGTAACCATGGTGGTTGTCCTGACATTGTTTGCAAGCTGGTCACAGTCATTCCTGACTAGGAGACATTAAACTGGAACTCAGACTCCAGAGGAGTTGAGTGACATGCTGTTGTCCTAATGTGTCAAGCAACAAGTGCTGTCTTTTGGCAGCCTGAGCTTATATATCGGTTCCTGTCAAGATTTTAGAGTCTACTATGGCAATGATCTGCTTTGGCTTTGCTTGTCCTCAGAGCCAAACTAGTTGCTGCAGACTTGTCACGTGTTAACAAATGTTAGCTGCAAGCCTCTCTCCTTCCTGATTTGCTACAGGACAAGGGAAGTCTGTGCATTGCAAACTTCAGACAAATAGTACACACTTTGCTGCTAACTGTGCTGTGCAGAAGCACATTTTTCACATTAAAAAGCTTCTGTGCCAATATTTGTGTGATAAAAACAAAGCATGAGTAAATGTGCCAGCATCCCAGTTGGAAAATGCTTTCTTTACTAGGAATACAAGTGTTTCACAAGAAGCCACAAAACTATTTCTGGAACTAACAGTACAATTTTCCTTTGGAGCACAAGTTTAAAAAGAAGAAGTTTCTTCTCAACTTGTCCCAGGCTGCTGCGTGGTATAATGCCATTACATAGACAAAATGCACACTTGCATCTGCACTTCTTTCTGGTGGTTAACAATGGAAGTGAGGGGAGGCCTGGAGCTCCTATGGGCTCCATCCCCTTGTGTGTGGCAGGATGACTTGATGCTGTACTGAAATTCATTGATTTTATACCTGTGGGCAGCTCACTTCCTCTAGGCATCAGTTCTTTCTCCTCAGAGTACAACCCTGTGGCACAGAGCATGAGAGCCCAGGCCAGATCCTAAAAGGAACCTAAGTGCTACAGCACTCTGCTCTGAGGCAGGCAGGTGCTGGAGAAGCATTCAGAGACCAGTGTTGAGCTATCCTGTACCTCGTGTAGG